>NW_020664589.1:13874817-13875770 GCF_002925995.2 Terrapene triunguis
AGGGCTATCTGTTTAGGCATTCAACTAATTGGTGGGAAACAACCTACAATATTGCAGTTTACCCCCTGGCATTATAGCTTCTTGAGTCTTATTCCATAAATACGTTTCACTGGAAGGCAATTCCTTATTAATTTGTTTTCACTGATATCCTTAAGGAGATCCCTTACATCTTATGTCTTTTCTTCGTTTTCATTCAGCTTTGCAGACCTGTTAATCAATCACTGCGAGTGGGGAGGAAAAGGGAACTTTCAAATAAAATCCAGACGGCCATATCCCAAGCCAATCCAAGAACCAAACAATTTTGCAACATCTCCAGCAGTTCTTTGCAATCGCTCAGTTCAAATTAGCATCATCGCTGCACACAGAGCCTCGGAGTTAAGTGCAGCCAGCCCTGTAATCTTCAATAAATACAAACTCTTCAACCCAGCCATGGCCTCCAAATCCATACCCCGGGGGATCTCCACCCACAGTGAGCACCTAAGGGAGCTCCCGGAACCTTCGCGCGTCTCCATTTAGGTCCCCCCCACAGAATCCCACTCTCAGTGGGTCAATGAAAAGAGCAAAGCCCCCCCCCCCACACACACACACTCTCTACTACCCAGCTCATCCCCCTTCGCCTCCAGCCGCTCTGCCGTGCTGCCATTGAAGTGATGGGAACGCGCCGTCAGCACCCTGGAGAGCTCCCTGGGCGCAGCCAGTGGGGGTGGGGGGGCAGCACCTAGGAGAGCCGCCCGAGGGCAGCCAGCACCTCCTCCCCCCCCTACACCCCCCGGACATGCCCTTTGGACCAGCACCCCCCAGCCCAATGACCTTTGGCCATGCTCCCTCTGCCCCCCGCCCCCTCTACCCTATGGCCAGCAACACCCCAGTCCTACTCCCTCTTGGAACCAGCCCTGCTCCCCCCAGCCCCTGGGGGTTAACATGCCCTGGCCACCCCATACCCTCTGTGCCAG
>NW_020664589.1:13875870-13879288 GCF_002925995.2 Terrapene triunguis
CCCCCCGCGCCCTGAGAGCTGACACCCCTTCCCCCCGGTCCCTGGGGCTGACACCCCCGGAAACCCCCCTACCTGTCGTCGTTCTGGAAGGCCTGGTCCCCCAGCAGCAGGTCCCGGAACCGGTAGCGGGGCGGCAGGGGCAGCACCTCGGACTCCAGCTCGTTCATCTTCAGGGAGGCGATGTCCAGGATGACCCCGCTTCTGCTGCCGCAGCCCCCGCAGCCGCCCGGCGACGCGAGCCTGCCGGAGAGAAGGGGACGGATGGAGCCGGGCTGGAGCCTCTGCCCTGCCCGCCCGGCTGGCCCCAGACCAGCCCCCTCCCAGCCCCGCAGGGACCCTCGCCTCCCCGGCCCCTGGAGCCCGCCTGGCTCAGAAGCCCCGGGAGGAGCCGGGGCAGCAGCGATGTGGGATCGGATTTGGGGGGGATCTGGGGGCGCAGGCTCGGCACGCAACTGGCGGGAGGGAGAGGAAAGTGGCGGCGGCTGTTCAGGTCTGTGTGGCTACGCCCGCCCCCCATCTCCTCCCCCGGCGCGGGCAGGGCAGCAGGGGGAAGAAAAAGCCCAGCAAAGACCGCCGGCAAATCCCGGGCAGCGCGCTCCTAGGGAAGGGGGGCCGGGGGGAGCCGTAGCTGCAGCGTGGGGAACGTGGGTGCACTTTCCCCGCTGGCGATGCTGGCCCTCCAATCACTCGAGCAAACCAGCCCCCAACTCCCACGCATGAGTCAGTCCCCTGGCCGGCTGCCACATGCCCGGGCGAGGAGGATGTGTTCCCCCAGTTCTGGCAGCCCGCTGCCTAGGAGAACAGGGGGTTGCCCTGCGCTTGTTTGGAAGCCAGTTACCTGATCCAAAGTTCTGGTTCTATTTAATGGGCAGTAACATAGTATTCGGAAGGAATGTGCTGCAGCTAGCGACACACGGGGGGGTGTATCTGGGTGGGTGTGCACAGAAATAGTGCGTGCATGAGCTCTATCTTCTACACGAGCTCTCTTTCCCCCACCTCCAAAAGGTTGAGAGAGAAAAATAAACCAGGGTATTTTTTAAACAAACTTTGGGGATAAAATGAGGGGAATTAAACTGCTCCCCACTCAGCAGTGAGCTACTAATTGCATCACATGCCTCTTAAAGAGTTTGAGTTGCAGACACTACAAGTATGGTTAAACCAAGCAAAATTGTTCCCAGATTTTAAAAAATCATGTCTATTATATCACGTCTCTCTCTATATAAAGCATGTCTAAGCTATGGGACATTGTCCTTTTAAATCAGCTCTCCTGAGGAAGTCACTCTATGCCAGCATCAGAGTAACTCAAGTTTCATGGGCTCTTTATGGAGGCCTGGAGGAACAGGAGAGCCTTGGAACTCGATGGAGGGAGAAGTTGCAATGGCTTTGCAGGAAGTTTATTCCTATCCCTCTCATCCAACATGCAATTTTAGGGCTCAAAAATGACAAAGGCTGAATGACACCAGCATTGTTACTTAGGTTTATAAGGGCCTGATCCAACACCCACAGACGTTAATAGAGAAACTCCCACTGACTTTGAATCAGGTCCTTAGACCATAACATGCATGACATATAGGAATACAAAAAGAACAAGGAGTCCTTGTGGCCCCGTAGAGACTAACACAAGTACTCCTCGTTCTTTTTGCTGATTCAGAGTGGTAGCTGTGTTAGTCTGTAACATATAGGAATACAACGACAGAACCTCAGAGCATGATTCCAAATTGGCATCTGCAACAAGACAGCCGGGATGACTGCAGAAAAGCATTCCAAGGTCCTTCACACCCTCTCACAATTTTGTTTTACACCAGTCGTAACTCAGAATCCTCTAAGATAACTTGCCAGTTGACCAAGTTATAGAACTATTAAGTGCTGCAGTTCTTAAGGGTGGAGAGGAGCAAGTGGCATACAACATTTCTGCTGAATGCAGCCCAAGAAGCTAACTGAACTCAATCCTCAGCACTTTCAATTGGCATCTTACTCACTGCATTTACCAGTCAGTCCTATCCCTTCATTCTATACCTCTGTAATCAAGGGCTGTCCGACTCGTTTTACCTGCCACACACACAGTGAAAGCCAAAGTCTGCACTGATTTGCACTCCCTTGGGCCTCAGCAGGGAAATATAGGGGTATAAATCAATTCAGAATTTGGCCTTGTATATTGAAATAGGTTCAAGTGAGAAGTTGAGCCAAATTCCACTGAAATCAAGGAGCCCCTCTGGGTTTACCCTGGTGTCAGAGCAGCCGTTGTTCCAAATTCTTTGATCTCACACTGTAAGGAGAGATCTAATGATAATTTAATGGCAAAGCCCCAAGCTGAGGCTCTCCTGCAAGAAGAGTTTAGCTCTGGTGTTCTGTGAGTTGCTTTTATTAGGCCACATCCTATCTATATTTAATAATTAGAGGGTGAAATCCTGGCCCCAGTGAGACCAATAGCAAAACTCCCATTGACTTCAGTGGGGCCAGTATTTCACCCACAGAATGGATGCTAAGGGAAATACTGGGTTATTGAATTTTTCTTCTCTACATAGGATAGTGTACACATAAAAATAGAGGAGTCAAAGCTCTCTCTTCAGTCGTGGAAGATTACAATTCCACCTGCAGGGCATTTCCTCTCCCAAAGGGTGACATCTGTTAAGGGAAGATGCCATTCCCTTCCCTAGAGGGCATAGAAACTGTTAAGGACCGTACACAGTGCCATGCAGAAAGGGAGCATTCCGCTAATTAATTTCCAATGGGCAAATAAAAGCCCCAATCCTGCAAATACTTTATGCACATATGTACTCCCGTTGAGTTCAACTGGAATATATGAACTCAGGGAATTACTCACATGTGTAAAGTTACTTATGTGTGCAAGTGGTTGCAGCTCTGAGCTGGTGCAGAGTTTACTCCTGGGGGAGTTCTGCACCACTGCGCATGTGCAGAATTTCTCCCCCGCCTATTTCTTTGCTTTCCCGCGGAAAACTGACTTTCTGACAGGGAAGCAAAGGGAAGCCACAAGAGCGGTCATGCGACCCTCCCCAGCAGTATGTTTTGGGTGCCCAGGGCAGCCGGCAGAGAGGTAAATCACTGAGAGGAAGGGGGGCAGGACTGGGGAAGACCCAACTGGTGGCTCCAACCCTGCGCCAGGCTCAGCTGCTAGTCCCAGCTGGGCTGGAGAGACGGGACTTCCTCTTCCACTACACAGCATCTGGGGCCGGGTCAGACCCACCCCGAGATTTCTCCCCCAGCTGCAGGAAGCTCTGCAAACTGCCCCCCCCCTGCCCGCACACACACACACCCATCACTCCTCAGTTGCAGGGGGAGGAATCCCTGTACAGGGAGATGCTCCCCCATCCACCCAACCCCCATACATCCAGACCCCCTCATACCCAGACCCTCCTGTCAAGCCTCTCCCCAGCACTCAGAACCTGCCCCCCCCCCC
>NW_020664589.1:13879388-14016864 GCF_002925995.2 Terrapene triunguis
TCTCACCATTGGAGAGAGAGCTACTAACACCATAGAAGAGCTTTCTAGACCCAAGGATAACCCTGTCAAGGTCCCTTGCATAACATTCCTAAGTATAAGGAATTGATAACGCCGGTCTCTCCAGAAAGTTCGGAATTCCACAATGTTGGGATGTCACAAAACAGTCAAATCGTGTTCCAAGTTCTAGTGAAGTGTAAAATCAAAGTGCTGTAGCCAAGCCCATTTATTGCCTAGTAGTCAAACAGCCGTGGAAAACAACTTGACATGATTTATTGTGGTTTAATTTCAATTCTTGCTTCCAGAATCCTGTGCAAGTTAGAATTTATGCTGCATGCAGTGTAAGGAGTTATAACAACATCTATTAATAAGACATTGTAATTTTGCTCCGACTCACAGTCTGTTTACTCCCAGCAGTGATAACCTCACACAAAGACTGGGGACAGAGTGCAGCTTGAGGTCTTGGGAGCAGGGAGATGGCTGGACTGAAGCTAATGTGATCAGAGAGAAATTAATCTGTTTTATTGTAGATCTGGAGCTAGCCAGTCAGTCATTTTCCTGTATTTGTAAACAAGGATGATCTTTTGGAGTCTGATTTACGAGGAAGCTGACTGCTGCATCAGCCTTGGTTTTCTTCAATAAAATTTCTCACGTGTGGGCTGGCAGAAATCCTGCTCTTCTCTTGCTGTATTTGAACACAGGGCACACACAGCAGCTAGGCTGCTGACAGCACCATCATGAGGGACTGGAAATACATACCAAGGACCATGTGCATCCCCTGCAGGACTCCAATAACTTCCTTGGAGCTGAGTCAAGGAGATTCTGGCCCACAGCGTGTTCATCTGATGCATCTGTGGTGCCAATGGGAACCCTTAAAGTGCTGTCAAAGTAGCACTGAGCTTGTCAGGACCCAATAGTCCAATTTTGTTTGTAGGAAACCTTCTCAGGGCTCAGACAGTTGTTTTAAATGTATTTTAAAAGCCATCGATTCTTTTGGGGGCACAGGGAAGTTTTTTGATCGAGATGTTGCACTGACTGGTAACAAAGGATGAAGGCAAAGGTAGTGAAACAGGAACAAGGAATCCTTGACTCCATCTCAGTCAATCTTTTGCATGCTGTGAACCACATGCAGAGTGATGTGCATTCATGCTCCAGGGCATAAACCAATCACAAGCTGCCTAAGGTCAGGAAGGAACTTCCTCTCTTGATAGACGCCATTATTGTTTATTACAGGGCTTCTTGCACTTACCTTTAAGCATCAGGTACCAGCCATCATCAGAGAGAGAACACCACACTATATGGGGTACTGGTCTGATCCAGTCTGGCAATTCCTATTTTATCGACACAATAAACAGACCCACCTCCTAAAAGGGGCTGACCATCTCCAACTCCACTGATGTCCATGAACATTGCAGGTTGCTCAGCACCTCTCAGGGTCATGCCCATTGTTAAGACATGCTCCTAAATCCTCAACAGCAATTTAGGGCCTGGGGATCCTGCAAAGTGCCAAGTGCCCTCTCCTCACTGCTGTTAAATAAATGCACTTCTGGGTCCACCTGACAAGATTTAAAGTGGGAGCAGAAAGCTCTGAGCACCTCACAGGACTGTCCCCCTCCACAAGAGCCAGAGGACAAACAGAACAAAGGATGTTGCTTCCTTCTAATAACACTCTGGATCTGAGTCTAAGGCAGCTGCCTAAATAACCCTCTGCTATGATCCTGTTTATTTTGGGAACGTAGAGGAACAATACCAGTGTTGTGTGGGAAACCAATGCCCAGCACTGAGGCTTAACCAGCCTTATCTCACTGGGACAGCACGTACCATCCTCTAGCCAAGGGAGAGAGGCCCTGCTCCCTCTCCCCTCCACCAGCTTCAGTCCAAGAAGTCTGTGTGCATCTGGCAGAAAGTGAGCTCCCAACACCTGATCTCATTACTCCAACCCAGTTCTCCTTGGCAAAAGCAGGACGGCTGTCTTTGGCTTCACTCCACTGTGCACACTGTAAAGCCATGGCACGTTGCGGGGTGTCTGTTGTCACCCTCTAATGGCTGGCTGTAGCCTACAGAAAGACAAGGCTAGTCACTTGTGACTGATGGTGGAGCAGTAAAGGTGTCCCAGTTTGGAGCCAGACGGCTTGGCCTCCATCCCTGCTGATGACAGACACATCTGTGTCTGCAGCACAAAGCGCTGTTAGCTGAATTTGCTGGTTTGGCTGGCAAAGCGGCTATGCTAGGAGCTACCTGCTAGGCGTAATAGGTACATTCATCAGATGTCTGCTTAGTGGGGTGGGATGTAAGGGGTTCACACCCCCATTCACAAACTGCCCTTCTTGTGTCGTTCCAGGACCCGCGTCCCAGCAGCCACTGACTCTTCAGGGCAACGTGTCCAGATTCCCCTCAAACGGCAGGAGAATATTCTCTTTGGACTGCCTTTCACCGGCTGCGAGCGGTCTCTGCAGGCCCCAGCCCACTGACAGCACAGAACAGCTCACTCGGCAGTTTGCCCGCACTTGGCTCTCTCCTTTCCCCGTGCAGAGAGCATCTCTTTCACGTTAGGAGGGCGAGCAGAGATATGATCTCGGGGGTCTCTCTCAAAATGGCCAGACCTGGCTTTAGGACACAGCAGCTGCATCAACTTCTGTTAGAAGCCCAAGACACCCACCCACCCCTCTTTCAATCAAGTGGCCGTGGAAGGGTTCATTTGCAGGACAGAAGGCCGTCTTCCACCTTAGTCTTTTCAGAAGGAAATACTAGGCTGAACCCTGAGGTAGGGCATCCTTCCCAGGCTCTGGTTCCCTTTGGCTGGCCTCCCATCACCCCTCACAGCCATGGCCTTTCAAGATGGCTTCTCAGATGGCCCGCTTGCCATGGCAGCCCTCCCCACACTCTGACACCTCCTGGTGACTGGTTTGCTCTCGGCCCCAATTTCAGCCAACGTGTTCACTAGACAAACTGCCCCTCCGGCTTTTCTCTTCAGTCAGAGAGCAGCCATGTCGGCGGGACCAGAAATCACTCAGGCCATTCTGATCCTGCACAGCACCAGGGCTTCTCCATCACCTTTCATAGAATCATAAAATCTTAGACGATTACGGTTGGAAGGGACCTCAGGAGGTCATCTAGTCCAACCCCCTGCTCAAAGCAGGACCAACCCCAACTAAATCATCCCAGCCAGGGCTTTGTCAAGCCGGGCTTTAAAAACCTCTAAGGATGGAGATTCCCCCTTCTGGTCTTTGTTTCCAACCACATCCATTCAGGAAGGGTGGGTCTTGTGGTCAGTGCACAGGCCTGGGGCTCAGCTGACTCATGTTCAGTCCCAAGCTCTGCCAGTCCGTCTGTGTGAGCTTGGGGAAATCACTTCTCCCTGGATCTCAATTTCCCTCCATATGTAAAATGAGGAGGATACTGCCCTATCCCAAGAGAGGTGTTTGTGGGGCACTCCGGTATTGCAGTGACGGGCTCAACATCCTGCGAGCACCTACAAAGAGATTCGCACCAGCCCTGTCCTTTCCCCACATGCGTATTCTGATTTTCAAAGATGCTGAGCAACACCAACTCCTCTTGAAGTCACCAGAACTGCAGATGTTCAGCACCTTGGTACGCTAGGCCAGGTAAGTCTTGGACTTATCGGAGTGGCTTTCTTATTGGTCTCTCTTCTCCATCGTCACAGCAGAGGCATCTCTCACTTTCCACCTACTCCTCATTCTCACTTCTTGGTAAGAACAGATCCTCCAGGTGCTGGGCTCTCTCAAAAAGTCATCATCAGCCCTGGCCTTTCTGATGAACAATACGCTATTCAGGAAACTCTGCCTCCCCGCCTTTAATTTTCTATATGTTTTAAACAATACATACAAATCACCATCATTCCTGGCTTCTCCTCCCACAGCTCTTATGGTTACCTGGTTACAGTTGCGTTTCCCCTTCCTTTTGAGTGACAGCCCTGTGGGGGTCTCTCAGTGGCCAAGTGCGGAGGGGAAACACGTTCCTTCCCAATTGTTAGGCTGGAAACGAGACAGCCCCCTCCTCCTGTGTAAGTGACACACATTTTCTAAAACCATCAATGCAGGCTCCTTGGCAGTGAATGGAGCAATAAGCAGGCATGCCAGAAGGCAGTGGGGGTGCACCAGCCCAAACAAGAAAGGGGTGGGGGGGGGCGCAGAGAAGCTTGAGAAAAGCAGCGCGCGCGCACACACACACACACAATTCATGAATGGAAAAGTCAAGTGTGAAAGCTGGACTAGCCCCTTGGGCAGCCATAGTTTAGCCTCAGCATGTCACCTAGACAGACACTGACCTTGGCAGCTTTATGGGAGTGAGATTTCCACAGGGATCCCTGCTCAGTGAATAATTCCTTACACTCATTTTGGGCACAAAGAGGTTTCCTCTGTCACTGTCTTGGCGGGACATGTTCTTCCACCTCCCTTTTAATTGTTCAGAATGAAAACTCCAGTCTCCACTCGCACGGAGCTTCTCCTGTAGCTGCCCCACAGCAGGCTGGAGCCCGGAGTGTCTCCTGTAGCTGTCTCCCAGCAGCTAGGTGCATTGGACTTCTACAGCGGTCCCACAACACACCGGAGCACTGAAGCACAGGAGTTAATTCCACGCTCTTATCCTCACTGCCTGATTCCCCTCACAGCCTCCAGCGCCAGGCAGGGCTGTATTACACAACCCTGTGTGCTGACAGGTGCAGCTGTTTGTTTGGGGGAAAGAAATAAATTGCTTCTTCCCCACCAGTTTCTCTTTGAAGATCCAGAGTTTGCCTCTTCTCCCATCACCCAGCAAGCACTCAACAAAATGCAGCGTGAACAACATGAAAACACAGGGGCCGTCTGAGCAGCAGAAGTGTCAGCATCAGGTGCGTCAGCAGAAAGACAGCCAGGGCTCAGACAGCTCTCTTGTCTGTAGTGCACACAGAAGTCAAGCCCATCGCTGGCTCTCGCGTGCTGCTGGAGCCGGCGCGCGGAATGCTGCGTGGAATGCCCCAGGCTGCCAGTAGCCATATGGAGTTCATTTGCATGGTACCAAGCGTCGAGTCCGCCTGGCCCAGATCCAAGAGTCACGCAGTGGTCAGTCAGCCTCCCACACAGATGCCTGTTCGCCTGTGTGTGCTCAGAAGGGCTGTTCTGATGAAGGCAGTGTGGCCAGCTACACCGGCCCTGCTGGTCAGAACTTATACGCAAATCACGGAGGTGCATCAGAGGCCAGTACCTGTGGCCACCAAAATAAGACAAAATAAAAGGGAAGGAAAGTCTCCTCCCCTGTGCTGTCCTCTCCCTTGAGTCAGTTTACGGTATTAAGAAATTACCTAGAGCTGAAAAGCACAGGAATTTTAAAACCACACTGATCTATTACGTACTGGAATGGAAACGAAATCCAGCACCCTCTCGGGCAACATTTTCTTGTCTATTGGGCAATTAAAACAAATTGTGGCTTTCCTGCCTTCTGCCCAATGAGTAAAACCTGTTTTTATTAAAAAGAGGGGGGGGGAACGTAAAGGCACTGATTGAAAGTGGGGTGTGCCTGATGAAGATGTTCCTGCAGAGAAGTCCACCAGTGCCTTGATGCTAATGCTGCCACCAGCACTCTATTAGAGGAGGTCTTGAAATATTTAAAGAGCCATAATTAGGATTGAATATAAAAAGCTACTGAGCTGAGCACATTACTCACTTCAGGATAAGTAATGCACTCATTTTTCATGGCTACCTACTGTCCGAGTGATACGGTAATGTTGCGGCAGTTAGGGTCTGCCTAGGTACTTAAACAGCCCCGTCACCATCGTATCCGAGCATCTCCAAGGCACTTAGGGATTTGGCCTCCCAACACCCCTGGGAGGGAGGAAAGGCTCATCGCTGCCATTTGCAGATGGGGATGTGAGGCACCCACCAGAGACTTGTCCAAAGAAAGCTTTGGTGAAGCAAGGAATTGAACCCCAGATCTCCTGGATCCCAGCTCAGTGCTTTAACCCCCAAAGGCATCCTTCCTCACCAGCTCACTGCTAACTCACTCCTAATGACAAAATGCACTTCCATAGCATCTTTCACCTTGGGAATTACAGAGCCATCACCACAGCAGTCAAAGTCCTTCATAAAGCTATTAATCAAATCTCCCAGCAGGTGAAAGGAGCACGTCAGTATTATTATCCCCATTTTTCCTAGAAAGACATTAAACCACAGTGATATTAAGCGTCTTTCCTGGTGCCCATCCCCCCACCAGGTCACAAAGTGAGTCCATTACGTAGCCCGGAATAGAAACCAGGAGTCCTGAATCCCAGTTTCTCTGCCTCTTGCACACTACAGTCCCTCTTGCCCTGTTTCAAAGAGAAGGAAAAAAATGCCTTTTGCCCAGTTTTCCATAAGGAAGCACAATATTAAAAAGGTGCCTGATCTGTTTTCTATGCACACCACAACTCCCACAGTGGCTAAGGGACGGCCCACGCGTAGTGGCAGCAGACTGGACTCTTCTCGTTAAGAATAAACAGCTCCCCACTACGAAAGGCAAAGGGAAACAGGCAAATAAAAAGCATGCCCAGATATGGATGAAAAGAGGGCTAATCTGTTACACAGCCTTGGAGCATTGTTTGGAATGAACGGAGGTTCACCCAGGGTATCAGAGCGGACTAAGTCAAGGAGACAGGGAAATTATACCCGGGGTTTCCCAAAGAGAGAGAATATTTTAAAAGACAGGAATGACCCAAGCACTCACACGTGGTATTTGAGAATACTGAGTGGGAGGGAAGCGAGTTCTCTCCAGACCTCCCAGGCAGATGCTAGAAGGCAGCAGTGGAAGAAGGAGCTGGGTGTGGGGAGGAGAGGAGAGGCAAAGCAGATGCCTCTGCTGTTCCCCAAGAGACTAAAGCCTAGACACCACTGAGGTCAGCAGATTGGAGCAAACAGCGAGCCTCCTTCCCCCTCCAGTGCTGATCCATACGGGCAGGATCAGTGCCTATTAAGTGGGACCTACACACAGGCACCCAGGTGTTACTGTTTAGGCCCACACCAATTATGCAGGGCAGTGATTTGGAGCAAGGTGCCTTCCTGACCCCACTTGTGCCCTGCAGCATTAGGACTAATTCCCCTCATTATCGCAGCTGACCTCACTGTACATTGGGAGGGGGGTCATTGCATTATCCACCTCGTTAAGGAAATCCCACCATGGGAGATCTGCAAGAGTGTCTAGCCTCAGCAGCGCCTTACTCAAGTGAGTAATTGCCACTGAGATAATGGTTGCCTGGGTCATATGTGTTTACAGGTCTGATATTGGCACCGCATGCACCATCCCCACCTCTCTGAAAAGGCTCTGCACAGCTCCCACGCCCCCAGCAGGAACCTCCCCAAACTGCTGAAAGAGGGCAGATTCATGCTCTTGGGGAAAAGACATTTGGTCCGGTGGATGGATATAAAGCATTAGGCAGCATTGGAGCAGATATTACAGGGGGCAGGGGGAAATACAAACTAGAGACCACACACCAAGCAACTGTTCCTTAATGGCAGCTGCCGATGCAGTCCTGCAGCCAATTCAAGAGGCATGCCCTGGAATCAACCCAAAGGGCTTTGGCAATTAGCAAACAGGATAAGAGCAATTATGAAAAGCCTCCTGAAAAGTAAACGACTCTGTGTTTTAGTCTATGCTCGGAAGCATTTCTCGGTAGGAAAGCACGAAAAGAAAGTGTGATGGCTTCGATCACAGAGATCCCCTTGGTACGGTCACCTGATGTGTTGAAATTACCTCTGAGCCCGTTTTCCCTGCCAGCTTGGGACTCCAGAACCCTGCCTTGTTGAGCCAGACACGCTAGCCTGCTGCAACACAGACTCAGGGTCTGAACCACGCCCCCAAAGCTGCAGACTTTAACCAAAAACAGCTCAGCAGGTTACCTCTCTCCAGCACCCAGACACCCAGCTCCCAATGGGATCCAAACCCCAAATAAATCCGTTTTACTCTGTATAAAGCTTATACAGGGTAAATTCGTAAATTGTTCACCCTCTATATCATTGATAGAGAGATATGCACAGCTGTTTGCTCCCCCAAGTATTAATCACTTACTCTGGGTTTATTAATAAACAAAAGTGATGTTATTAAGTATAAAGAGTAGGATTTAAGTTGTTTCAAGTAATAACAGACAGAACAAAGTAAGTCACAAAGCAAAATAAAACAAAACACACAAGTCTAAGCCTAATATATTAAGAAACTGATTAAAGGTAATATCTCACCCTCAAAGATGTTACAATAAGCTTCTTTAACAGACTAAACTCCTTCCTAGTCTGGGCCCAATCCTGTCCCCGGTACAGTCTTTGTTAGTTCCAGCAGACATCTCAGGTAGTAAGCCGGGGTTTTCTCATGACTGGCCGCCACCTTTGTCCTGCTCCACCCCCTTTTATAGCTTGGCACAAGATGGGAATCTTTTGTCTCTGCTTGTCCCCACCCCCACCTCATCAATAGAAAAGTACAAGGATTAAGATGGATTCCAGCATCATGTGATATGGTCACATGTCACTGTAAGACCCTTAGTCTCCATTCTTCCTGGATTGGCCCACAGGTACACAGGAAGGTTTGCAGGTAAATAAACCATTTACAACCAATTGTCTGGGTCAATGGGAGCCATCAAGATTCTAAACCACCATTAATGCCCACACTTTGCATAATTACAATAGAACCTCAGAGTTATACTTCGTATTTCTAGCCTCAGATACAAGAATCATACATGCATACAACTAGGAGGAATATATTCAGTAGGTTATAACCTTTGTTATGATACCTTACAAGAGACCTTTTGCATAAAGCATATTCCAGTTACATCATATTCACACTCATAAGCATATTTCCATAAACCATATGGAGTGCAACATCACAGAAAGGTCTAATGGTTAACACAGGGGACTAGAAATTGGGATTCCTGGATTCAATTTCCAGCCCTACTGATTTTCTGGAGTTGCAGTTTTAATTCTCAGCCTCTTTGTTTCTGTGGCTCAGCCCGGAATGTTATCTGAATATAGTTTGGGAAGGGAGGAAGGAGTCATGGTTAATTTCTTCCATTAGAGAGATGGAGCCAAATGACTGAGGTTTGGAGACATTTGAATCTGAACTTTTCCACTCTGCATATTTTATATAGATTCTATGTGAACCTATTGGGGTGGCACCCAACGGTCCCAATCAGGATTGAGCTCCCATCATGCTGGGTGCTGCCCAAAATACAGCCCTCCCCCAGAGAGCCTGCAACCTAACAATGAAACCGACGCCCAAGGACACATACCGGTGCAGCAGCTGGGAACAACCTCAGGTCTCCTGACTCCCAGCCCAGTGCGCTATCCACTGGACTACACCGCTTCCTCAGTGTACTGTTAAATAATCAGCCGAAACTCCATCCCCCAACCTCCCAGGAAAGTTAATGACAGAGTGAAGCAAGTGCCTAATACAGTTGATCAGAATGACAGGCAGACAATAGAGCATAATGGTTCATTCGCAAGCATTATAGTCTATTGTGTAAATATGCAAATACAGTGCAATTCAGTTTAACTGATCAGTTCCTGCACCCTTATTTTCCTATGGCCACATTCCTTAATATGTTTGTCCTTCACCCTCCCGGGTCAGATTGGAAGGGACTTCTCCGATGTTCTCACTTTTGCAGCTGAGTGGAACTCATCTGGAGTGGAGACAGCTTGCAAGGATGCTAATTAGAGCCAATTAAAACTTGACTGACCGGCCCTGGCACTAGAACGTTCCTGGCAGAATTCACTCTGTCCTTCAAAGGTCGAGATCGGGTTCTGTGTACGTGACTTGGGAAGCTCACTGTGCCACAGATCTGCACACAAGGATCATTCCGGTGGAGTCTGCCCTCAGGGGTCCATACAACCAGCCTCTTTGCCATATAACAGAGAGCAGCTATTCCCCCATGGGACCCATACCAGCAAACAGCGTAAGAGCTCCAGCCACCAACCCCTGGTTTAAAAGGGAAGCATTAGTGGCAACATGTTTCTCAGGAGAAGACTTTGACTTTGGGATTCATTCCCAAAAATAGCCTTCTGGACAGGCTGCACAGACCATCTATTTCTCTAGGCCTTGCAGCAGGAAGAGGGGAAGTTGAGGGGTGGGGCAGAAGGCTGAGTCACCACTAAATCAGATTTTAGAAGAGTGGGGAGTTGACAGGAGACAAATCAATTGTTCCCAAACCTCCCCTCACATCGGTCCACCTTGGCTTGGTCATATCCATGGATAAGATTGTCACAATGGATATGCAGTAGCTAGTCTATAACCAAACACAAACAGCATCAGAAGTTATATATGTTTTAGAAGCCAAAGAGCCCCGTTTGAGCCCCAGTCCTGCAAGGATCCCCCTGCCCATGCACAGCCCCTCTGAAGTCAATGTAAGTTGGCACACGCAGAGCTCACAGAAGGATCAGGGCCTTAATCAACAAGGACCTCTATCTTGGGTGGGTATATTTTGGCAGTTAGTAGCTACCTGGAGGAGCTCACAACGTGAAGCAAAGCTACAGACTGTTAACTCAGCCAGGAAATGCCCACCCCAGAAGCCACGAGTGCCACTTAAAGTGTGAAAATAAATCTGCTTTTTATGAACTGGAAGCCTACCCGCTGAAATGCAGGCTGCCTTGTGCATAGCGCTGTGGATCTAGACCTTTTCCGAGCAGCTAGAGACCTGTGCAACGCATGTAGCCCTCTTGCACAGGGCAAGGGGTCTTTGTTCTCAGCATGGGGTCTGGTTTGTAATGAAGCCAATAGGTTTGTCCAAGCTCGTTTTAAAAATAAAGAGCAGATTCTCAAGGAACCTTGTGAAGGCAAATTCTAAAAAGGATTCACATTGCTGCAACTGAAAGACAAGCCGCAATTTGCCACGTTCCTCACCAACAAGCTCGTCTCCAGACCCAGTTTAACCCTAGAGAAGATTTTGATGGCTGCCAGACCCTTTGAAAATCACCAGGGTCCAGAACTGAAATGCTGCCAGGCCTTTCGTTAGAGGGGTGCTAGCATGCGCTGCTCTAATAATAGGATTAAGTTCCATGCCAATCAACTGCTAATGAATTTAAGCCCCAAACAGATGATTAATGTAAAAAGACAGTGATTCACATGTCAGAAGCTTCGGGTAGAGCCTTGGCACAAATATCAACCTTTATGCTGCCACTACCTGCACAAGAGGATAAAGGGGATATAAATCCTATTAGCGATACAGCAATTTCCCACCAGGCCTGTCTCTCCTTGTCCTTCCTATTTACATCCATTTTTCTCACTGGTCCCATCTATCAGCAGTGTTTATAAACACATCTCAAAACAGAGTTTCCTGATCCTTTGAGTCATTTATTCCATGGGAACTAAGAGCATGTCTGTCTTCCCACAGCACAGAAAGCATCTTGCCTGTGCCTTGCTTTTTCAAGTGGGGTAATTTGCTCCAGTAATATCTGCCAATGCACAGTATTATTCAGACACACACAGAGAAGCTATAAAGTGCCAATTCCTGTTACTGTTCTGCTGAGAAAATCCTTCTCTCTCTATAACCACATATAGATGGGGGCAAGGAGCACCATGCCAATGCGTCAGAGTTGCAGATCCAGAGTGTGCGACCTGTTCTAGTAAGCAAAGGGCCCTGAAAGTCAGCGAATAATAGAGGGAAATGGGAGGGGGAAGTGCTTTCCCCGACCAGGCGTGTGTGTTAATCTTTACCGCAAGGAACAAAGCTGGGAAGAGGTGGAAGGCTGGCTTTCTAGCCTACACATAAGCCCCAGAAGTTGCCGGAGAAGAATGAATGCGTCAGTCACTCCAGCGTCCGATTGGGCTGATTTAAAGGCAGCACTGATGGGCTTCAAAGAGAATCTTGGGCAGCCCTTGAAGGCAGGGGTGGAAGACATCACTGTCATGGAGAACTGGGAGAGTGTAAAATATTATTGTGGGCCATAACCACTCTGAGCAGGGGCAGCGTCCTACTTTGCTGTTCTTCTGCTGAAGCTGCTGTAAAACCATTCTGGAACCCAACAACTGGAACCCAGCATGTTTAACGCTATGGAACCAATATGGTGAAAGTAACTCAATACGAGGGAAACCCCAGAAGTCCTTTCCCAGAGATATACATGTGTGTTAGGATGTATTCCGTTTTCAGCCTCAACAGTTCCATCTACTGGTGAGCTCACTGCAATGTGATGGCTCAGGTGGACTCAAGCATGACTGAGAAAACCAACTCAGGCAGAAAGGACCATAATTCCTCTTTATCTCTGCTTTACAAGCACACTTCAGCAATGACTGGCCTCGTAATTTTATGAAGTTCTTGACAGCTAATCCGCTATGTTGCAATTATTTCTGAAGCAAGAAAAGGCCAAGATTCCATTCCAAGAACTGAGATCCCAGCTGCCAGCCAAAGGAAGAGAAGCTGACAAATCTTCCTTTATTTTTTAAATAAAGGTGCAAGCAGGTAATTATGTCCAGAATAGTTAGTTACTAACAAGTAACAGACTTTAATTCGGTGCAAGTTCTACCAGATGGACTTTGCCCCACTCAGAAAATGGAAAATGTAAAGACCACTGAGCGTGCCTTCATCCCAAGTATATATACCATTCAGAGGTGTTTATTATACAATCTATGCAAGACCAGCTGCATTGTGTCCCAGAATGTGAGACACACCTCAGTAGGAGCAGGATGGCTTCCTAGGGAATATCTGTACCTCACTGAACAGCCCAGACACCACAGCAGAGGGACAAGGGACACTTTTAAAACTATCCTTCACTAACGTGCATGCAAGAACCTATAAAACAGCCTCTTTGTCCCACCTAACACTCAGGCCCTTGGCACAGCACTGACTCCAAGTTAGATAAATATCCAACTGAAATACCAAATACTGGAGGCTGCGTGGTCTAATGAACTGGGCACCAGAGAGTCTATTCAGAGACCCTCACCCAGTAATTTCTGCATCAAGTCCATAATTTCTGGTTGAGCTACAGCAGATTTTTCAGAACAATGCTCATTCTTGACTTAAAGACTCAAGTGATGGCAGAATCTCAACTACAACTAGGAGAGCAGGCAAACAGCCTCCTCGGGGTCCATAATTAGCCTTGCCTGGATGACCCACGAAATTCCTAATGAGATATGGAGCATTTTACCTGAAGGACACTGCTTTGAATCCTACCATGGTCACGAATGAACAAGAGGCATAACCATCTACTGGCTGCTTGATGATCTACGTGAAATAAATTTAGTGGGTTCCTGTCTGGTTCATGGTGGCCGAGTGGAAAATGCCAACCACAGCCAGCATTAATAGGCACAACCGTCAACAGAGACCAAAGAATGGAAGAGCATACAAGCAAACTGCCTTCTGGCTCCTAGCAGCAGACCTCTGAATGAGGGTTAAGCACAGTGGAAGGGCACTGCTGCCTCTCCTCTGCTGATATGGAGGGCTGTTTGATCGGCTAAACTCACTTCATGAAACCAAACCAAACCAAACCAAAGAGGGGAAAAACCTGCCACATGTTTGAATCTAATCTTCATCTGTGCTTCTGGGGAAGCCAGGACCATTGTAGTCAATAGCACCATTCTCCGAGGTGCCGTTTCAGTAATTCTTACAGACCTCTCTCATTGCCGCTCTGGGACCTAATTCTCAAGTTGTTACTTTGGAACAGTTGACTCAATCAGTACAGCCGCATGCCTCCCCAAAACACACTGCACCCCAAGCTAAGGTTTAGTATCTAATTCTATCCTTCCTGACTACACACACTTCTACCTAATGTACTCCAAATATAACTAGTAGCATCCAGTATTCCCCAGAGACGTATCAGCAAAATCTTCAGGACAGACTGACATATTTTTAGCCTCTCTTACCGACGATATGTGAGTAGACGTGAAAAAAGCCATATATGTCTTATGCAAAGATACAACTTTCCTAAACAGCTTCTCCAGCAGAAACAGCCTTGGCTTCACCACCTGTCACAAGTGTCTTCTTGTTCCACCTCTTTCTTCTGAAATAAACCATATACACTGGAGGTAGTATATAGAAAAGCCAACTCTCCAGCTGCATGAGTCGCCCTCTCTCTCTGGTTCTATACTTGTGCAGGTTATTTTTGTGTGAGCCCTTTCTTATGGCTGCTCAGTCCTCATCACTACTTACCCGAGTTCCCTTACATGGTCAAGAAAGAGAAAAGAGTTTCCAACCCAGAGGAGATTGTGCACTCCGCTGGCTGGCTGGCTGCCTTGCTGTACAAACATTCACAACATTTCCCGTGAGACAGGAAGGCAAAATTTCGGTTTCTTATACCCTCTGGGCACCAAGAATTGCTGAGCAGGATGTTCCTGGTCAGGACATCTTTTACAATTTAAAGCACGCTTGCAATTAACTCCTTGCTTTCTCTTTGGAGGAATCTCGCAGGGCAAATACCCTGGGAAGTATTGCAGTGGAATGGGGTTCTAATCCCATTACTGTTGCACAAAGAGGAACAAAAATTTGGTAAAGACACACACACAGAGCGGCATGCAGGATAGCATTTGAGACAGACATTGTGAGAGAGAGGAATGACCGATTTCCTCACTTGCTCTTATTTTCCCCTACATTTCAAGTCAATGGGGAAGAATTTGAGCAGGTGCCTGCTGTTGACCCTAATGGGGATGGCATAGGCAAAGTCCATTCAGACAGGAGTGTGTTGACACAGGGTTACATGGTTTAGATAAAGGCTCAAGAAGACAAAGCATTCCTGGTCTAACTCCACCATGCAAATAAAGGAGACCGTGATTTATAGAGCAGGGGGAGTGCAAAGGATCATTTCCTTGCTGTTCCAAACATAAATAAGAGGGCTGGGGCGGGGGGAGGTGCCCTGCCAGTGTTTGATCTCTGAGCACAAATACCCAGGAGCATTTACCCCGGGGAATTTAAGAGAAATCTAAAACTCAGGAGGGGGAAGACAGGCATGTTAGGCCAGGAGGCTGCCCTCTGCTCCTAAAACATCTTTCATTCCCTTGCACACACAAGTGGTAACGAATCTACAGCTACCACGGCAGACAAATATGCCACAGCGTGAGACAGGGGGAATGAAACCAAAGACCCTTTGCTCCTAAAGTAAAAGAATGCAAGGTGAGCTGGTTCTGTGTTTGTGCAGCGCCTAGCACCAGGCAGCCCTTGCCCATGACAGGAGCTCCTACATGCTGCAAGCTGCATGGAAACTATAGAAAGACACCATAAGAGAGGCTCAAACTCAATATATGCCCCAAAGGGGAAAAAAACCTAGAGGACTCAAAATCAAAAAACCATGCCACCATGGCTAAACAGCAGAGTGAAAGAGGCAGTTACAGGCATCCTTTAGAAATTGGAAATCAAATCCTAGTGAGGAAAATAGAAAGGAACATACACTCTGGCAAGTTAAGTAGAAGTATCATGAGGCAGACCAAAAAGGAATTTAAAGAGCAACTATCAAAAAGCCAAACAAAAATGCAGTTAGTTTTTGTAAGTCCATCAAAAGCAGGAAGCCTGCCAAACAGTCAGTGGGGCACTGGACGACAGAGGTGCTAAAGGAGCACTCAAGGAAGACAAGGCCATTGTGGAGAAGCGTAATGAATTCATTGCATCGGTCTTCACTGCCAAGGATGCAAGGGAGATTCTCACACCTGAGCCGTTCTTTTTAGGTGACAAATCTCAGGAACTGTCCCAGATTGAGGTGTCAGTAGGGGAGGTTTTGGAACAAATTGATAAATTAAATAGTAATAAGTCACCAGGACCAGATGGTATTCACTCAAGAGTTCTGAAGGAACTCAACTGTGAAATTGCAGAACTACTAAGTGTGGTGTGTAACCTATCACTTAAATCAGCCTCTGTACCAGGTGACTGGAGGATAGCTAGTGTGATGCCCATTTTTTAAAAAAGGCTCCAGAGGCAATCCTGGCAATTACAGCCTAACTTTAGTATCAGGCAAATTGGTGGAACTACAGGAAAGAACAGTATTATCAGACCCATAGATTAACACAATATGTTGGGGAAGAGTCAACATGGCTTTTGTAAAGTGAAATCATGCCTCACCAGCCTGCAGACAAGGGTGACCCAGTTGATACACTGCTGTTTGAATTTCAGAAAGCCTTTGACAAGGTCCCACATCAAAGGCTTTTAAGCAGAGAAAGCCATCATGGGACAAGAGGGAAGGTCCTCTCATGGATAAGTAACTGGTTAAAAGATAGGAACAAAGGGTAGGAATAAATGGTTAATTTTCACGATGGAACATGGTAAATAGCAGGGTCTCCCGAGGATCTGTACTGGAACCTGTGCTGTTCAACATAGTCATAAATGATCTGGAAAAGGGGGGAAACAGTTACGTGGCAAAGTCTGCAGTTGATACTAAATTACTCAAGATAGTTAAGTCCAAAGCTGACTGCGGAAAGGGATCTCACAGAACTGAGTGATTGGACAACAAAATGCCAGATGAAATTCAACATGGATAAGTGCAAAGTAAGGCACATTGGAAAACATCATCCAAACTATACATACAAAAAGATGAGTTCTAAATTAGCTGTTACTACTCCAGAAAGAGCTTGGAGTCTTTGTGGATAGTTCTCTGAAAACGTCTGCTCAATGTGCAGCGGCTGTCAAAAAAACTAATAGTGTTAGAAACCATTAGGAAAGGGATAGATCAGAAGATATCATAATGCCACTATATAAATCTTTGGTACGCCCACACCTTGAATACTGCGTGAACTTCTGATCGCCCCATCTCAAAAGAGATATTAAAATTGGAAAAGGTACAGAGAAGGGCAACAAAAATGATTAGGTGTATGGAACAGTTTCCATATTAGTAGAGATTAAAAAACTGGGACTGTTCAGGTTAGAAAAGAGACAACTAAGGGGGGATATGACAGAGGTCTATAAAATCATGAATAGGGTAGAGAAAGTGAATCAGAAAGTGTTATTTACCTGTTCCCATAACACAAGAACCAGGGATCTCTCAATGAAATTTTTAGGCAGCACATTTAAAACAAACATAAGGAAATACTTCTTCACACCACGCACAGTCAACCTGTGGGACTCATTGCCAGGGGATGTTGTGAAGGCCAAAAGTATAACTGTGTTTAAAAAAAATAGATAAGCTCATGGAGGATAGATCCATCAGTGGCTATTAGCCCAGGTGGTCAGGGATGCAGCCCCATGCCCTAGATGTCCCTAAACCTCTGACTGCCAGAAGCTGGGACTGGATGACAGGGGATGGATCACTCAATAAATTGCCCTGTTTTCATCATTCCCTCTGAAGCATTTGGCACTGGTTACTGTTGGAAAACAGGATACTGGGCTAGACAGACCATTTGTCTGGCTCGGTATGGCCATTTTTATGTGCTACTGCAATACAAACAGCAGCAAGGGATTCCATCTCTTGAGGTACAAGTCTTATCAGCGGCAAGTAATGTTAGGATTTAAGTCTTCCATAAATTGCAGCCACTAGAGGGGCACCCCAATCTCTCTCTCACGCACACGCACCTCTAATATTCCATCCAGGTCTGTACTGCAAACATAGAATCCGGTTGCAAATTTAGGAATCTGTTTTTACTAAAGGCAGCATGGCCAATGCAACCATCCTGACAGGTCAGTGAGCCACAGGGAAAAATAAGACCCACCTGCAAAAGAGCAAACCAATTGAACTGGGCCTTCAGATGGTTAGAAGCAGAGAAAGACTTTTTTCCTTCCAGAGAATGAAAAAAACCCACACATTTTACTGACTTTGTTAACATTTTAAATGATGAAGCTGCAAGAGAAAGCCAAGCTACCATGGATTTGCCGAGACACAGATGGTGGGGAGAAGAAGGGGAAGTATTTCTCCTTTTCTAATACATGATGGGTATCCTGCCCTCATCAGATACTACCTCTGCTGTTAGGTGGGAGAAAAACATGGGGAGAGATAATTAATGAGTCGTTCACGTGATCCAGAGTTCAGGCCCATTTACAATTTACTTGCTCAGTTGTGGTGCTTTGAAAATTAATGACTTCTTATTTAATACTTTTTCTTCTTCCCCCATTTAACCTTTTAAGAGCGAAAGAAAATCTCCCTGACTTGTTATGAGCAGATGTGGATATGAAGAAATATAACCTCACTAATGATAAACCAGGAGGCGCAACACATCCAGACTTCCTTGTCCAATTAGAATGAATTTATATGCAAGCTTAATGTGCCTATTTAACCTGTCATCTGATGAGTATAAGGCAATTTGAATAGCGGTGCCGGTAAATATTTGCATCTATGTTATCAGAATGGATCTACCAGGAAAAGGTAGAATGCATCAAGAACAAGCTTCCGTTCCAGTGAACATATATACTACTGCACACACACATACACACACACACACACACACACACACAGAGCGTAGCCTCCTCTAACCGTTTCATAGTTGAGTAATTTTCAACATTTAAATCATATCCCCTCTGTGTTACAACACCTTATACCTTGGCATAAAAATTGTTCCAAGCAAAAACCTGGCACAGAAACTCTTTGGCAAAAAAGGCTGCAATTTTTCCCCCTCCGTGGATTTTAACAGCTGCTGTTCTCTTAAATTGTGGGGATGCCCCCAAAAAGGAAGTTACTTTGGCTTTTGGGGATGTTCTGTGTTCCTGATATATTGTAGCTCAAACAGCGCCTTTAAATAAAGTACTGCAGGCCATTAGCTCGCAATACAGACCAACGCTTTTAATTCACCATTCAGCATTGACTGTGACACACGGTAATAGCAACTTTCTCCATAATGATGCCAAGGACAGAGTTAATATGAAGGATCCCTAGAGACTCTTTCCTACTTCATCTGTATGTAACAGTCTGCCAGAATAGCTTGTCTGAGCACTGAAGTAGAGGAGTGCGGATTCTTATCATCTAAGAGTCCCCAGTAGAATAAATCACTCTGTGCATTTTATGAGAAGGAGCTGAAAGTTCTTCATACCCTTTGTTATACAAATTGTCTACATGGGCATTAGCCGGATGGTTAAAATCCATGGGTTTTAAAAAGTCAAGGTATACACCATCACCTCACTCTGTGAGCTCTGTTCCGGCCTTAAAAATAACCCCCTATCCCTAAATGGGAGTTTACAGAAACAGTCTGCAATCTGTTTTACACAGCGTTCCAGCCCCCTCCTTCCCCTCTCTTTTTTTTTGTAATCAAATTCAGAGGCAAAAAAATGTCCTCATTCTGCCCTAAGCCAACAAAAGCCAAGGAGCTGACAGCTAAGATTGAAACTCTGCTGCTAACCAAGAGCACTGGACCCGATTCTGCCCTCCCTTACACCCACACGAGCCCCTGGAGGTCAGTGGTGTAACTGCAGGCAAGAAGGTTACACAGGGGTAATGAAGGATAGAATTTGTCCCACAGCACCTACAGCTGATCTGGGATTGGAGCCCTTAGGCACGACCCTCATACAAATAATATTTGTCCCACCGCATCTACAGCTAGTAGGGTCCGTTTACACAAGGACTTAGAACCTGGGTGATATTTCCATGTAACCAGATGCAATTCCTATGCTAATATCACCCGTGTTCTTCATACCACTGGAACAAATCCTGCCCTCAATTTAACCCATACAATGCCTCTGGCTGGAGTTACCCGCTGATTTCAATAGGGTTTCACAGGCATAATGGAGGGCAGGATTTGGCGCACTACAGCTAAACTCCCTTGGATTTCAAGCTTTCGTTTTCATGTGTGTGGACAGTGCTCAGTCCATTCTAAGTGCTACCAGAATACAAATCCCAACGATTAATCCTCACCAGATGCAATTCTGAGGCGCAGAGGAACAAAATAAGCGTGATGGCTCAGTCTTTCACCCTGATTCTTAGTGTTAAGTACATGAATGCCCACAGCAAACAGCAACTGTCCATTCCTCTAGCTCCCTTCACCCTGAAGTGCTTTTCTGACTGTTCTGTATGAGGGATCACTTCTCCAGCCACTGAAATGCAGCCACCTCTGCTATGGAACATGGCAGCTGTTTACATATTTAAAAGTCAAAAATATCCCTATGTCTAATATATAAATGTAAGACTGCAAATCTCTGCTTTAAATAGAAAACAACTCAGCCTTAGCTATGGGGCAGCAACCAATGCCTCCACAACATTAACACTAAAGGCAGAAAGGTGGAAAGGGATGGGGGCATTTTCTACAATTGAGGCAACTTTTGCAGCCCAAGGCAATGGTTAGGAACCAAGGGACAGTTAGAGATCCCTTGCATTGAAACCCTGAGTACATCCTGCATGTCCCTCAGGACATGCATGTCTGAGGGCAGGTTGTTGCAGAGAAAGTGCTTATTGTTGGGGGAGGGGGTTAGTTTTTCTGCCTCCTCTTGCAAGCCACATGAGTCTGGCTAAGCAAACGCTCAAATTAAAAGACAACAAACCAAACAAACTAAATACACCCCCAGCAGGGGCTTGCAGCACTCCTTCCAAAGAAGAGGGGCTCACTCCAAGGAGGTCGAGAGCTCAGGACAGTGTTTCTCCACGACCGGTCTGTGGACCGGCACCAGTCCCTCAGATCTCCCTGCCATAGTTTAGCAAGGCAGCAAGCCGGTCCCTGGTATCAAAGAGGTTGAGAATCACTGAGCTAGAGAACCAGGCATGGCTCTTGGGCTAGCAGGGTCTCTCTGAGTCCTGATGTGGCTTCCCGGGGTCACCGTTCGCCCATCTCCCGGGTGTCCAAAGCAGAAGGGAAACGGGGTGGGAGGGGAGCGGCACATAGAACCGTAGGGTTAGAAGGGACTGCAAGGGACATCTAGTCTGACCCCCTGCCAAGGTGCAGGATGCATTAAAGAGGCTACCTGTGGGAGCTGCCATCATCGAAGACGAAGGTCTGGTTAGTGTAGCACTCGGCGCACACAGGCACCCCCCCGGCTGCCAGGGCTTGCCCATCCTGCTGCTGAGCCGTCGACTTGTAGACCCCCTGAAGGCTCCTCTCTTCCCCCGAGAAAGGCATCTGCAGAGTGGCGAGGGTGCCCAGCAAGGCGACGCGGAGCCAAGCATGGGAGTGCTGTGTGGCTGGAGGCTGCCCAGGGCTACGGTTTACAAGGAGAGTCCGGCTGGAGGCGAGCCATTGACACTGGTCACTCACACACCTTACCCCCTCGCCCGGTAGATTTCATGGTGCCTGTGGCTGCAGCTCGTACAGTCCCGGTCTCTTTCCTGCCCGGGTTTCTCTTCGCAAAGCAACAAGTAGCATAAAGTTGAGCCTCATTTAAATAAAAAAATGGACAAAAAAACAAAGCAGGGATCAGGTTGATTTCACTGCCTTAAATGCAAGAGATGATCCAAATCTTTGCTCCCAAGCTTGTCTCCCCTTTCCCCTGGGGTGTTTGAGAGAGCTGCAGGCTCGGCCAGGAGAGAAAGTCCATTGCAAGCAGCTGCTCTAACCAGACAAAGCAGGAAAGGAGGCGGGAGATACCAGTTTGCTCCTTTTTCCCTGAAATATTTGTGTGTGTTTTTTTTAACAAAATTGATTTTTCTCCCCTCCTGTTTTCACAGCTTTTTCAGATGCATTTCTCTCCTGCACGATGGCACCATCTGCGGGCCACTGTGAGAATCGCAGAGGCAACAACGCCAGCCTCCCTTTGCCATCTCTGCCATGCAGAGCGCAGTGGCCTTTCCCAGCTCAGGATAGACCCATTTTAATATATTGACAGAGGTTTCTGGTAAATCACCCCCCTTTCCAGGGTGGTTTTTATTTGCCGCCTTCTCTGTGGGGGTGGAGAGTGGCCTGTTGTAGCCCTGGCCCCGGCCTCCGGGGTGGAGGTTGCTGAGGGGACAGGGAAGGAAGAGGACTGCAGAAATCAGCTCCATTTTCCCCTCCTTTCCGGAGAGTGTGGAACTGTTGTCCCTGGGGCTGCTTACGGTTCTCCCTGGGGAGCTGAGCGGAGCTTAAGGGGCTGGTGTAATGGTGTCTCCATGCCGCTCCACACTGTCCTGAGAAAGGTAGATTTTTATTTAGAGCCTAGCCTAGCATTTGGTTACCACTCTGTCCCCATCCCCCCCAAAAAGCTGCTAGACTCCTGAAGAGCGTCGCTGCCTTGCTGTGGGATGTAGACAGAGGATCCCTTTTCGAATTATGTGCTTTGTGTGAACACACAAAAAAGAAACCCTGGAAACGAAGCTACTTTCGATCAGGAAAGGGTTAAAGGCTCCGATTTAAGGGCACTTTCCCTCCAGTCGAAGTTCAGACTAACATGAACATTGCTGCAATGCCCAGACTGACATACTGACACTCAATGAGCAAAGCCACCTTTGAGAAGTTGCTCGGTCTAATTGGCTTCAAATCCAAGGGCGTTTAGATGTAGTCAGCCAAATCCTGCCCTCATTATGCCTGTGAGACCTGGCTGAAATCAGCGGGTAGCTGCGGCCAATGGCATTGTAGAGGTGCAGTTGAGGGCAGCAGTTGTTCCAGAAGTATGAAGAACATGGATATGAGCACAGGAATTGCAGCTGGTTACATGGTAATGTCACTCAGATTCTAAGTCCTTGTGAAAAGGGACCCTACTACTGTAGATGCTGTGGGAGAAATATTATTTGTATTCAGGTAGCACCTAAGGGCTCCAATCACAGCTCAGAGCCCTACGAGGCTAGGCAATGTACAAACAGAAATCAACAAGAGGGTCCTTGCCCCAAAGAGCCTACAGTCTGAGACTCATCCCCTCGTTTAAGAGCATGGAAAGTCTCACAGCTGGACCCGAGCAGCTGCGAGGAAAAGAACCTTCCCAATGCTGCCGGCCGCGAAAGGCGCTTGCTCCAGTGCTTGCTTACGGTGTGTCGGAGTGAAGCGCAGGGAGCTGTCTGGAATGACATGTGGAGACAACAGGGAATAACATGGCTGTGCACGGAGGAAGACGGCTGCAGGGGGCAGGAGCTGTCAAGGGGTAGGAGTCACAAAGCCAGGGGAGTGAGAGAGACAAGTAGTCAGAGAAGGGAGAGGGTGTCAGGGCATTTGAAGAGGTGAGAGATAGAAGGCAAACAGAAAGCCCATTGCAGAGGTAGCTCTAAAAGGAGGGTGATGTTGTCTAGTGGTCGGAGCAGGGGACAGGAAAACAGGATGGCTAGGTTCTATTTCTGTCTCGAGCACAAACAAGTCCCTTCCCCTCCCTGTGCCAGTTTCCCTACCAGTAAGAAAGGGGCTAACACTACTTCAGTTACTCTCCCAGGAGCGTGGGTGAGTTCACAACTGTAAGATCCTTGGGTGCACAATTAGAGGACGAGCAATGTCCATTCCAAACTGTAGCTTATTTATAATAAGGAAAAAAGCCCACACAAAGTTAGAATGGCTCGACAACCACTCAACTACCAAAGCAGCTTAAACAACACTCCTCCTTCCCCCTCCTCCCTCCCCCGCTGCTTCCCAATACAGTTACACCCAAAGAGAAAAAGGCTGAGACAGAACTAGGCCTCTGAGCAAGTTCAAGAGCTGCGGGTCTGCGGCTGCAAATTACCTGCAAAGCATGCCTCTCCCATTTCCCCCGATGGACTGCCGGCTAAAGCATTGCAACCCACTGCACCTGCGGCAATGTCCTAAGGTGAAGGCCGCAGGAAAATCCCAAAGCATGTAGGGCCTGTCATTGCTTGTAGATTTTTGCCGGTACCAAAGATGTCTGGCTTCAGGAGACATCCAACTAACGTTCTTGGAACAGAATGTCTGGGAAGCAACAGCAACCCCCCTAAACCTACCTGCATTGCCTTCATGAAGATAGTGTGGGACCATGCACTCCCGGCCATCTTGTCCAGCTTCAGAGCATCAGCTTCCTATCAAGAGAGACACGTCATCATCCTCGTTC
Organism: Terrapene triunguis; assembly: GCF_002925995.2. Taxonomy (NCBI): domain Eukaryota; kingdom Metazoa; phylum Chordata; order Testudines; family Emydidae; genus Terrapene; species Terrapene triunguis. The sequence goes on from NW_020664589.1 coordinate 13,903,114, forward strand.
CTGAGTTTTCTAGTAAGGCAGCCGTCCCGTACTCCGAACATGCATCAACCACTGGCTCCTGGGGGAAATGCCCACGCAAATGCTCTTGGGTATATGAGTCTTGCTCGGACTGTACATTGTTTCTCTCTAATTTGGGTCAGAAAGGAAAAGGCATCACAACTTCTCTTCTTCCTCCTTTCCCTCTGTATGGGCTCTCTGACACTAGGAATAATGAGAGAGAGAGATAAAGAGAGGGGATTAATGCTCCGTGGCCAGTCCAGCCATGTGACACTTCCTGCCCCATCATGCTTTTATACGTCCTTCCCGGTGCTTTGCTAATAGCGACAATATTCTTCATTCACCAATTGCTTCACATTATCAAGTGCCAAATGTTAATGTGCTGATCTGTAAGGAGAGGAGGTGGGTAACATGATGGCTTATTAACGTGCAAGGTGATAACACAGAAGCGGAGGCGGAATTATTTTAAATGGCTACAGTGGGGGTGGCTAGGTGAACAAGAACTAATGGCTGAAAACTAGGGGGGGGGGAAACAAGAAAAACCCAGAAAACTCTTGCACTAGAATATTGACTCTCAAGTCATCAGGTCAGTTACACGGTGGAATGATCTCCCATGGCAGGTTGCTTAGGTACCATAGAGAAACCTTACACAGATCCTGGAGCCAGCAGCTCTAACTGGATTTAGATACAGTTTAAGTAAAGCATTTAGAACCTGATCCAACTCCTATTGAAGTCAATGGAAAGGCGCCCACTGGCTTCAGGGGGAGCTGGATCAGACCATTTGTGCAGGAGGTTAGAGGCTTGTGCTGCAGACAAACTGGATGACCCAGGTGGTGGGGTCTGGTTCTCCCTGCTATGAATTATCCCTATGATCATTTTTGACTGCGAAAAATCCCATGTTACACAGACAGGCATCTTGGTCCAGTGCACAGGACACTGGCTTAGGAGACCTGGGTTCTGTTCCCAGTTCTGCCACTGGGGTGCTGAGATACCCTGGACAAGTCACTTCCCTGCTCCAAGCCTCAGTTTCCCCACCTGTAAAATGGGGGTAATGATGCTGACCTCCCTGATAAAGTGCTTTGAGATATCTGGACAAGAAGCACTGTAAAAACGCTAAGCATTATTCTCCCTCAGTCTGAGACTCTCTCGTTGTCATTTGGGTAGTCTCTCCCACTCTGCTATTCTTTAAGGCTATAAAGTGCATTAGGGCTTGTATGAAAGATGCTCCAGCACGGTAAGTTGTGTTGTTTTGCAGTGAAAGAGCAAACCTCCTTCCTGCTTTTCATTTTCTGGCATCTTCTTGTTTCATATTGCAAGGTCACACCCAGACTCCATCACGCTCCCAGCTTTCAGAATGCACTGGTGCTAGGCACAGCCCATTCCATTAACATCTTTAACCTTGCTGTAAGAATTGGCTGCCACCCAGACCTCAAAAGACATAATTTAGTTAAGAATCCAAAGGGAAATCACCCACTGACCTATACGAGAGGATTACACAACGAGAAGTGCTAATAGGATTGTAGTGTATCCTGTCCACACTAGCAATGCTCGGAATCCGAGTCACAGAGTATCGTTAGTGAGTGGGTGTGCCCCCTACCCGTGGCCGGGACTGTCACTCACGCATCGGACTCAGCAGCCATCAAAGAACTCACTGACCCATGCACCGTGCTCTGTAAAGAGCGACAGTGCCGTTGTAGACAGTCTGTGTGGAGAGCAGTGCGTTTCTGCGGTGCAATTGGAAGAGGGGGAGATAGATTGAGCCTGGCTTGCAAGGTGGTTTGAGGAAGGGAGGCAGTGGGTGTGGGGTGGTATTTAAAGTGTTACACTGGGGAAGTGCAGTGAAAACAGTCACCATCTCTGCCCTATCGGGCTGCTAGCAGGCACGGCTCCAGTCCAGGAACGGCTTCATTTCTGTCAGTGCAGGGAAGGAGTCGAGCGTCTGTTGTGTGGAAACGCACCTCAGACCCCTCCTTCCCTACCCAAAGAGATCCAGGGAGGGAACATTCTCGTGAAAGGGTCCCAAGCCAAAACCCATCCAAAATCCCAGATCCCCATTTTGCAGCACGAGCCTAGCATTTTGTGAGGGCTGCTTCAGAGGAGCCTTGGCTCCCCTCACCGTGTCAAGTCAGACCGGCCCCTTCCCAGCCCTGGATGTGCAGTGAATCCAGATACTCCGCACCCCTCCCCACGTTCCCCACATGCCCCAAGCAGCTCTGCCATGCCAGCTGCAGGGGGTCAGAGTCAGAACAGTGGGAGGGGAGGGCTCACGCATAGGGAGATGGTTAGAGTGCTCATACACAGATATAGGGTAGCAATGGGTGGAGATTGCCTGTTCCATACCAATGGGAAGGGAAGCTGTGACTTGCCCAGTTAGGCCTGTATTAGAGGGAGAGAAGTCTCGCCCTGGGGGCTGGAGGACTGAATTATTCCTACAAATAAACCTGCCAGGGGACTCAGTTGAGCAATCCAAATCCACCGCCCCAAACAAGCCGAGGAAAAGATGAATGACAAAATCCCACAGGAAAAGGAGCTAATGACAACCCCATGAAAAGAGAGGACACATTCCAGGGGATAAGGTTAGGATCGGGGCAGGGAACCCTCCCTGGTGCAGGGTAAGGGTGGAAGCCATATGGCTGCCTGGGCCAGGGTTAGGGTCAGGGCCAGCAGGGCTGCCCGGGCCGGGGTTCCCTGGTCCAGGATTAAGGTGTCGGGGCTTGTAGGGCTCTCAGATCAGGGCATGTCTCCATAAGACTGTGTACAGGGTAATGGGCTCTGCTCCTGACTGGCACCTTGGGGCACGACCCACATAACAAACAAAACCAATTTACCAAGCAGACAATAGAAAATGATTCATTTCAGAGAACGGACTCTGCAAAAATATGCAACCTACAAAGGAAAGCCTCCTTGTCATGGAAATGATGATTATTTTAAATTATAACATTTAGAACCATCTAAAGAGGATTGTGTCCTGATTTTGTATTAACATGTTAATGGAAATCTGCATGTTTAATTTCAGCCAGTAGGACAAACAATTATGTTAAATTAGAAGCAGTCAATCACTTTGTGCATTTTAATGGCGCTTTGGAAGCTTTGCCAAAAAGTAGGTGAAGTTTAGATTGTCGGTATCCTACTTCGGTTGGAAACAAGTGACATACAGTAGGGATGAGACACCCATGTATACAATAAATAAATACTTTTCTTATAGGGGCAGGAAGAACAGGGTCAAATTCTGTTCTCAGATGGTTACATTGGCCTCCCTGTCAAATTCCAGTGAAATAAGGCCTTGAGCCTACAAACACTTGTTAACTGGAGCAGTGTTTACTGCTGGGATCAATCCCCTAATGAAGTATTTGCAGGACTGGGCACTTAGGTTTCATCGAATTTAAAGCCAGAGAGACCTCCTGTTTAACACAGGCCTCCAATACCACCCAGATACCCTGATACTGAGCCAAATAACTTGAGACCAAAGCAGTTCAGTCCTTAGGAGACCAAACTGTTACACGTCCCAGGCAGAGACCAGGAGACACCGAGGAGCACCAATGCCTAAGGCCACTGCAGGTGCAGAGAACTGATTAGGTGAGATATGCCCAGATGAGCCCAGCAGGTGATCCATGCCCCATGCTGCACAGAAGACGAAAAACCCCCATGGTCCCTGCCAATCTGACCTTGGGAAAATTCCTTCCCAACTCCAAATCTGGTGATCAGTGTGACCTTGAGCATGTGGGCAGGGGCGGCTCTATGTATTTTGCCGCCCCAAGCATGGCAGTCAGGCAGCCTTCAGTGACATGCCTGTGGGCGGTCCGCTGGTAACGTGGATTCGGCGGCATGCCTGCGGGAGGTCTGCCGGTCCCGCGCCTTCGGCGTACCCACCGCCGAATTGCCGCCAAAACCACGGGACCGGCGGACCTCCTGCAGGCAAGCTGCCGAAGGCAGCCTTACTGCCACCCTCACGGCGACCGGCAGGCCACCCCCCGCGGTTTGCCACCCCAGGCACACGCTTGGTGTGCTGGTGCCTAGAGCCGCCACTGCATGTGGGCAAGATGCACCAACCAAGCACCTAAGAAAGAGGATTATGAACTTGTCTGGACAATCACCTACCTTTTCATTTGTTCTGTAAGCACTATGCACAGTAAACATTAAAAGTGACAGCCCCGGTCCTGCGAGCTGCTCTGCATGGGCAGATCCCTGCACCCAAACTCACGGACTCTAGTGGGGTTCCATACAGATGCCAGGGCCACCTGTTCGGAGCCTGTAGCAGTGCTGGGGCCAAAGTCAACAGGAGCCACATGTGCACATCATCCAAGGGCAGAACTGGCCCACAAAGTCCACTTGCCAGAAGGAGGGTCGTGCCCCTAACACCACACATGGTGTATGCAAGTCAGTCCCCTGCCCATGACAGGTCTTGCCCGTAACCATACTTGACCATGATTCTGAAAATTAAAAGCCAGGGGACTTCCCAGAACCAGTCCCTAGCCTTCGAAGAAGGCTAAGTGACAGTAACTCAGCTAGCTAATCAATTTACTCCAGGAATCGAATTTCAACAGGAGAAGCCGCTTGCTTTACAATGAGAGCCATGGGACTTCATATTAGCAGCTTCCCATCTATCCACTCCTCCTTTGGACAGTTCGGCCCCTGTCTTGCTCAGACGTGCCTTGTGGTTTGCTTGATATCCTTCCCACCCATCCCCCATGCCCCTAGAATCAGTTTGTTTCTCCACTGTCAAAACTTTTCTACACAAATTTTGGCTCTCATAAAATAACATGGTTTTGTTATGGTAACTAACTTGGACAGAATAGGTCTAAAACTGACAGTAACTGAAAACCGCGGCATACATTCTTGAGTGATTCCATGATACTGCACTTCCAAAGTGTGAAGAGGACTGATTCATTGGTAAATATTTATATCCTGACTTCTGTTTAATTGTTTGGCCAATTACCACTGTATCCTCAGTTAATAGTCCTATAGTTACTTGTTATTTCTGTAGTTGTTTATATGCAAGAGTTCGATTTTAACTTAAAATAAAATTATCGACTGAAATCAATCATTTGGGGCTTTGTTTAGTTGGGAAGTGTGGTTATTTGGAAAAGGGGCTGGCAATCAGGACTTCTGGGTTCCCGTCTCAGCTTTACCACTGATTCACTGAGCAATTTTGGGCAAGACACAAACTTTCTGTGCCTCGGTTTGCCTCTATGTCAAATGGAGATGAACTCTATGAATCTATGAATTAAGATCAAAAGGGCCATTTATATCACCTTGTCTGACCTCTTGTATACCACAGGCCATTAAATAACTTGTGTTTGGCTAAAGCATAACTTCCAGAAAGGCATCCAAACTTAAATTCAAGACATCAAGGGGTGGAGAACCCACCAATTAATTTGGTAGTGGTTCCAGTGGTTAATTACCCTTACAGTTTGCGCCTCATTTCTAATTTGAATTGGTCTGGCTTCAGCTTCCAGCCATTGGTTCTTGTCATGCCTTTCTCCACTCGATTAAAGAACTCTTTAGGATGTGGCGTTTTCTCCGTATGAAGGTATTTATACACGGACATCAAGTCACTTCTCCATCTTCTTTTTGATAAACAGATTGAGCTCTTTAATCTCTCACTCAATGGCATTTTCTCCAGACCTTGAATCATTTATGTGGCTCTTTTCTGCACCCCTTCCATGTTTAACACCCTTTTTAAAGTGTGGACACAGCACTGGACACAGTATTTCAGTATCGGTCTCACCAATGTTGTACACCGAAGTAAAATCACCTCCCAGCTCCTTCTGACTAATCCCCCATTTAGACGCCCAAGGATCACATTAGCCCTCTTTGCCACAGCATCACATTGGGAGTTCAGGTTGAGTTGTGTGACATCCTGACCTCCTAAATCCTTTTCAGAGTCTCTGCTTTCCAGGATACAGTCCTCCATTCTACAGGCCTGGTCTGTAGTTCATATTTCTTGATGTATAACTTTGCATTTGGCTCTGTTAAAACACATTTTGTTTGAATGGACCCAGCTTACCAAGCAATCCTGACCTCTGTGTCTGATTGCCCTGTCCTCACAATCATTTACCCTTCCTCCAAGCTTTGCGTCATCAGCAGAGATTATTTATCAGCATTGACTTTATAATTACATCCAGATCATTGTGAAAAGGTTGAATAGCATCCGGCCCTGTGGAACCGCACTATATGTTTTGAGTTCCATCAGTTAGCCAGTTCTTAATCCAGTTAACATGTGCTCTATTGATATTGTGTAATACTCTTTCTAATCAGAATGTTGTGTGGTACTAAGTCAAACCCGTTACAAAAGTCTATGTATATTACATTTAGTTACCTTTATTAGCCAAACTTGTAATCTCAAAGAACGAAAACAGGTTTCTTTGACAAGACCTCTTTGCCATAAAACCTTGTAGACTGGCATTAGTTACATACCTATCCTTTGATTCTTTGTCAACTGATTCCTGTATCAGTTTTTCCATTTATTTTGCCCCAGACTGATGTCAGGCTAATTGGCAGACAGTTACCCAGGCCACCCCACTGCTCTTTCTGAATATTGGCACAACATTATCACTCTTCCAGGCTTCTGGAATTTCCCTGATAGTCCAAGATTTGTTCAAAATTAACATCAGTGGACTAGAGATCTTCTGAGCCAACTCTTTGAGGACTCTTGGAGACCAGTTATTTGGGCCTGACAATTTAAACATGTTTATCCCTAGTAGATGTTGTTTAACACCCTCCTAAATTACTAATGAACTGGAAAGCACTTCATCTTCACACTACCCATTACATATTACAATATTTACCTACTTCACAAGTAGGTAGGCTTAATTAATGTTTGTAAAGCACTCTGAAAGCCCAAGATGAAAGGACTACTGTATGTGCACATTACTATCATTACCCTGTTTAAATAATTTAAGATCCTCTGGGCTTCTGGATGTATTTCATCTCTGGCCGTAATGATTCCTATACCTATAGAGTCCAAGTACAACTCTCAAAGTCATTTCATTAAAATTAGGAAACTCAGACGAGAGCAGGCAAAAGGCATGTGGTGAAAGCACAGTTCAAAGTCTTTATAGAAACTGTTCAAGCTGAGGCATAACAGTGGATGCATTCAACGGCATCATTGTAAAAGCTCTTTGAAACAGTAATGATGGTACAGCTTCTTGTTTCTGAACAATAGGCATCTCATTAATAAAATAAAAAACAGGTCACTTGCCGTATTTACTTTGCCCACTCCATGCTGAGCCTCCGTCTTTCAATTTGTTGCCATTTCCAAATCTGTGCATCTCTTCTCCATCAGAAAAAATCTAAAAATCTGCTCCCTCATGCCTTGAAAGATGGCGGTTAGGAAAAGGCTGCTTTGCAGCCTCACAGTAACATTTTGCCTCCTCAGCGTCGGGGTAGTAGTTAAACTTTGCCACAACTCACAACTGACCCAAGTTTTTTGTAAAGATCAAAAGCATTTTAGCAAATACGCAGAGGGAAAGGACAACAACAACTCTAGGTCCAGGCAAACCAGCACGTCATAAAACACATGGAAACCCATCAGACAGCGCTGCACAGCGGTAGACAGTCTATCCCAGGGTACGTACGAGAAGAGCAAAATGGGATTTGGAATTAAATGGCTCCAGCTGGTAGGAACAGAAGCAGCCAAAGTTGGGACCTTTGGACACAAAACTGGAGAATGTTCCGTGACTTTCTCTGTCCTGTGCTATTTGCTCCAGCCCCACCCCCCACCCCCCACACACCCCCCCCCCGACTGTTCAGCTCAGCTCCACACCTGCCCCTCCTACCCTCTCTTCCCTGCCCTGTCCCCCTCACCCCACCCTTCCTTCCCTTTTCCTCACCCACATAAATGAACTTCTCTTCACACCCCCTCTGTGAGCCAGGGAGGTGGGATTATCCTGATTTTACAGATGAGGCACCAAGCGATGCAGGCCAAAACTGTCAGAAGTCACCACTAATTTTGGTGCCCAATTTGAGACACCTGGGGCCTGATTTTTCAGAGTGTTTCGCATTCCATCGCACTCTATACGTTCAATGCACAGTTCCCGGTCACTTCACTTGCAGCTGTGACTGCTCAGTACTTCTGCAAATCTGACCCCAGGTACCCCAAAGTGGGTCTCCGAAAATGAGGAACACAAGCAGCGGCCACCTGAGAAAAGCTTTGGTTTTAATGCCTTGCCCAACATCACACAGGAAGTTTGTGGCTGAGGCAGGAATAGAATTCAGTTCTCCAACTGCCTAAATAACTAGACCATCTTTCTCTTGCAACAATTCCCCTGCATAAACTTCTGTCATCAATGAGGCAGGAGTCCTACATACAATAGCCTCCTTCATTAAATAACTCAGATTCATTTCCTGAGCACCAGCTATTCTGTGCGCTGAACGAGGCAGAGGTCTTGTGGGGGAAATAGTATGTGATCACATAAGACTCTCTCATAATGCCTAAGTACTGATTTATGGTCACACAGGTAACCTTAGTTCTGACATTTCCTAGTTTTTGGGTGCTTGGACTTTGCAACCTTTATATTCTTTAACTGTAGGTTTTTTATTTAGTTTTCCAGATTTAAAAAAAATCTCAAAAAACAAAAGGCCTCACTTAGAACCACACTGACCCCCCAAGTGGGTCATCAGCAGAGTTTGAACCTTTAGACCCCACCACCCTGTCTTCCCCTTCTGCCCTTTCTTACAACATACCCTTGCAGCCTGTCTCTGCCCCATCCTTCCTCCCCAGCCTGACTCTGTGCTCCCTCAATTCCCCCCACCACCAGTTTGTCTGAGCCCCTACCCCCAGACCCATTGCAGCTTGTCTCTGCCCATCCTCTCCAGGCTGTCCTTGCCCCACCTCACCCCTCCGCATTCCAGTCTCCTTGGAACCAGCCAAGGGCCATTAAGAGCACAGGAGAGAGCCAGTCTCTCCCCTCTCAATTGCTATGCTCAGCATCGTGGTGGTAGCCAGGAGGCGCAATAGCCTGGAAAAAAGCCTGCATGGCTGGAGCATGCTCAGTGCAGACAGAATCTTGCTCTATTGAGCATGTCTGAACTGAGATTTTAACTTAACTAATTTGGGATGGATTAGGGTTGGCAAAAGGCACATCCCTGACACCAGGGTGATGCCCCACCCCCACTCTGCCAGATTTCAGGTCCCTGCTCCAAGGCTTCTCAACAAAATCGTTGTAAGAATTTTTTTTTAACATGGGCAAAACCTTGTATTTTCCCCTAATCTTGTTTTTGGAAATGGCTGAACTATTTTTTTGCTGAAACTTTAAAAAAAAAAAATTCATTCTGAGGCAGACCCCTCCTATGGAAAACTACAGCCCAAGCAGTTATAGTTTGGCAAAATTACAGGCAACTAAAAAGTGTGGGATAATGGAAGGTGTTAGGTAACTGTAACTATAGGCATGACTACCTGCTCCACCAGTAGTAATAGCCTAAACCCTAATGTAACTGATAGTGTTTTGGTTATTGCAGTATTTTGTATGTGGAATTGGGGGAGTAATCTCAGAATGTGAGTGAAGTATTCTCCAGTTTGCCTACCATCCTGGCTGCAATCAAAGGTACGGTATCAGGCACTGTACTGGGTTGCACTGGTGTTTCAAATTGTGTGTCTCTGGAGACTGGTAGCCAGGAGGTGGAATGGAGAACCAGCAATAAAAAACTAAGGCAACCATCCCCACCCTCCACCCAGCACTGACTTGAGAGGTGAAAAAACACACCTCCGTTTCTTCCTTGCCTGTCTCTCGTTTATGTCCACACATGCTGCTTGGCTGCTGGTGACCCGCATGGTGGTCTCTTGTTTTCGCTACCCCTTTCTGTTGATTGCCCAGCTCTTGGTCTGAAAGGGAGGCTGTCCCAAATAGGAGATCTTCTGCTGAACCAGCTTCAGAAGGAGGTGTCCCTGGAGGCTAGCAAGCTCTAAAGCAACAAGCAGAATGAGGTCAAGGACAGACACAGGAGGCAAGACTCTCCTACACCCCGCCACTCATCCCTGCACACTGTGGGGGCCCAAGAGAGAGAGAATCTCCATCCCTGAGGGGTTTATTCGAAAGCCAGCCTCTGCCTGGCCAGTGCTGTATCGAGGTAAAGGACCCCTGCCCCTACACTAGCAACACCCAGAAAGAGAATCTCCGGCTGAGTATTTCTCTTTGAAAATAATAAACTTCTGACAAATCTATGAAAGCCTTTCATTAAAAACCAGAGTGATTAACAGCACATTGGCCCTACTGGAGGCCCAGAGGGCAGGGAGCCGTTGTCTTGCTGACCATGGTTATCCTGCTATTTCGCTGACTTTGAAAAACACCCTCAGGAAGGGCTGGTTGTTACTCTAGGCTATAAAAACAGGCAACCCAGCTGGACATAGATGGAGATTAGCAGCAGTGCGGCTAAAGTTATGAGATATTGTATATTACGGATAAACGTTCTCTCTTGACAATTGAGAAGCAGGCGGCACATGTCCAAGTAACACTTTCCTGGCCTGAATCCCCTGGTAAGTGAATCATGGATAGTGGCAGGGGCGATTATTATAGGTACATCCTGCACATGGTCTGCATTAGGAAATGAATGCCGTCAGCTGCGAGCACCTCTGCAAACTTCTTCCCATGGTTGATGGATGAAAGGGTGACATGGCTTCGCATTGGAGAGGACCATGAAATACCTGCAGCTGGTTCACAAGCTCTTCCCAGCAGAGCAACATTCAACTGTGAGTGGGAAAACAAGAAGTTTCCTAGTTCTGCTGGCCCCACACAGGCATGTGCTAGCAAATAAAATCCTAGGAGGCAACAATACCACCCCACTCCTCTCCTCTCCCGCCACCCCACACACGCACATACGTTCACTGCCCTGCAGCTTCACCATTGCCATTCCACTGCTGGCCATTCCCCAGAGGAGCAACACCATGTGGCAATTCCAGGTCCCACTTTTCCAAAGTAGATGAGGCCTCAGTGTCTTGGTCTTGTTGGGGTTTGGTTTTTTATCCTTACAAAAGCAATCGGTTATAATGGGGTCTCCACTCTTTGGACTCAGACCCCCCTATGCTCAGCAAAGGCCTCTGAACCCCAAGTCTATAACACAACTGGCTGCCTGCATGCACGCAAAGCCCCTTCTAGGCTATGGGGCAGGACAGGGAGTTGCTCAGCAGCAGCAAAGCAATGGACAACAAACTGTCTACTGGGCAATAACGACCTTCTACCGGTAGTTAGAGCAAGGAAAATGTTAAGATTTAGACACCTTTGTACAATTAACCTTTTTGCAGTGCTTCAAGGACACGGTGCTAATGTGAGTGCTAAGAATTGCTCTTCTCTAACATAGACAGGCTCTGTTAGCACCTTGGTCTCACTTTTATTATGTGTATTTTTAAATGACAGATTTTAGCTCCCTCTGAGGAGATGTGTCATAAATTGCAAAGAACGCTGATGACTGACAATATTGGCAAACCCGTTCCAGGAGGAGATGGAAGAGAACCCAAAACAAATACATATGGGTGAGTATAACTTTTCTATACAATGACTAGTAAGAATTTCTTATTGTACAGTAAAAATCCACGGGGCACAGTAAATCACATTTAGTTTAGCAAGCTAATGTTATAACGATTTTGGACACACTTTTGGAGCTATTTAATTTTGCAAAATAAATTGAAGAGTTCAGTGAGATATTGTAATTCCTGAGTTTGGGAATTCCCAAGTTCCCTGCGCCTTAAAATGTACTGAATAGTCTCACATGGAAGCCACAGTAAAATTGGTCTAAAATAGTACCTGTTGCCAACTTCTATCTTTGTGCAGGCAAAAGAAGTGGAGAAGTCATACCCCAGCAGCTTCTGTGAATAGCAGACTATCCATGCAGGCCCAGGACTTGGTATCAGAGGCCCCTTAGAGAGAGGTTTGTCCAGTTGCTTTTCAAAATAAGATTTCTTCATCACCTTGGGAATATGGGGGCCAAATGAGGGATGTAGAATGATTGCTAAGCAGTGCACCAATTTCCCTTAAATTGCACACTGCTTTTCTAATTCTTCTTTTGACTTCAGTCAAACAGCATCTGGCCCTTTGCAGGTAAACTTTGCACAGTTGGTTGATCTGTTCAGGAAACTAGAACAAACAGCTTCTGCTAGCAAGTTGCAAGCTTTGGATACATTGACACTATTTACTTTTGGTTGCTGTAGATTTTAAGCCCAGAACAGTGTAACTGGTGTATAAATATCAAATGAAACATGTTGTTTTTCTTCGTAGGAACTTTCAGCTAAAATGAATTTGAGACAGATGTCTAAGCTGTGCTGTGCTTCAGCAATGTTAGCTGTCTCCTGTAGATGCAGCTTTATAGAATCAGTGTTTCCTAAAATGATTTCAAATGTATTTGCTGTGCTAACCTCATTTCCTTCTCCTTCAGCTCCTCATTATTAATGTAATAACTAACTGGCTCTATAGTTTTATTTTTAGCTTCAGGTAAGGATCATGTTAGTGCTAAAAAAGAATGACCCAGTTAGATATTTGGCTGTTGCCGAAGAGCAAGCTTTGGATGCTGGTTCTCTACATCAGCTGTTTCCAGACCTAGAGCAGTTAAATTTTCAAGGTAGGATCATTATGTTTTCCCCCCCTAGTGTATTAGCTTGTTTTTTCTGATCTCTTGCTAGTTAGGACCAGACCTAATTAAACTCATGTTCGGCTTCCTTCCCAGACATTATAGCTAATGCTAGTTTTAGCAATACTCTGCATGTGTAGAGTACCTTTCAGTGGATCTCAGACACCTCTGTATTGATACAGATTAGGGACTTGAGGCATAGAGACTTGTCCAACAACACTGGATAAGCCAATGGGAAAGTCGAATCCAAGCATCTTCCCTGCTCTAACCACTACATTTTGTTCATCCTATAAGATGTCCTTGGGTAGAACTGGTACTCGATTAACAGGAAGCAACAGGCTGTTCTGGAGGGGGCAGTGACATTAACAGCACTTTTAATTTCTTACTGGGTTTGTTTAACCAAAAGGACAGCAGTTTAACTTTACCCACATTGACAGTCTTGCAATAAATCCATATGTTTGCTTGTAATACCACGATCAAAAAAGTTATTGCCTTTGGAGCTTTTTACTCTCAGAATTAAAGTATAGTTCGAATCTTTTTATATAAATATACATAAAACATAATTACTGTATAAAATTAGTACTCATAAAAGTGAGAGTAGCTACAGCCAGAGATAGGTCAAATGTTACCTACGCTGCTCTGACGGGTGCCTACAATTTTTAGTCCTAGGCGTCTACTGCCTAAAGACAGACAATTCTGCCAAATTGAATAGTGGTTTTGCAACGTGGAGTAGCATAGAACCACTTGGCTCACTCATACTGACTTGTGACCTGCACTGGGATTTGAAGCAACATCTCTGGAAAGAGTAGAGTGAATCGGCAATCCCATTTGGAGTGGGTGAAAGGAATAATATTGCTAATTTAAAGTATTTCAGCTTCACTTTGATTCACTTTCAGGTGTATAATACTTATGCCACCTTAGAAAGAGTCGTTGAACATCATTAAGTAAAGCACTCTGACATGCAAGATATTAATACAGACCCTTGTGATGCAGCGTAGTTCATAAAAATCTTCAGAGTACAACACACAGCCACAAATATTTTCAGTCCCCATAAAACAAACCCAGCTTGGTTCTTAAGAGCTACAAACATTGAGATTCATGGCTCTTTTGGATGACAATTAGCAGAAATTCTCTTGAGCCTGAATAGATTGGTTTTCCAGCTCGAAAAATCACACCAAACCAGTCGAGTAGCTGCACAGAGAAGATATCTGCTCTTGGGAGCCTAACGGCCATTCCCTTTCAGCTTGTCCTTCTGGGTCCCACTGTACCGATGTGTCCCATAGAACTGATGTGTGTGTAAGGGCACTATTGCCCTCTCGTGGGCTGAAGATGCCAGGGCTGCTCAGCTGCTAATCAGTTTCCTTGACTGTTCTGTGGCTTAGCTGCCCAAGTAGAGGCCTATGTTTTGGAAACCCACTCTCATGAGTGTGTGCATGTGCAGCCAGCCACCAGCGGTGGGAGCTGTATTGCATGCAGCCAGCGTTCATTATACTCAGAGTTTAGTCACTGTAGGACAATAGTTTTCAAAACGGATCGCTGTAAACTGGGTGAATCGTTCACAGCCATTTACTGGATTCACATGCTGTCCACCATAGCCATGGCACGAGCCTTAGCTACTATTGTTCTGACTTCTGCGGGCTCCATTATGCTTTAAAGCCACACTAAAGGGTTAGTGGAGGAGCAGGTAGTACTTCTGCTGCTGCAATGAAAGCAGGGTTCTTGCTGGCATAGTTCCCTGCTCTGTAATGAAGCCTCGCAATTGCACTTCAGATGAAACCCCCTCTGGTATTCAGCGTCCCGAGGGCCTGGGAGCAACATGAGCCATTTTACAGCCTGCTGGAAGAACTTGCTCTGCCCTCTCCGCTGCAGGAGCAGTCGCCCCTCCTGAGGGCAACACCCCAGAGGTAACTAACCCCTTCTCAGCACACCTCTGAATCCGCTAGAGAGGAGGATTTGCTGCCCTTCAACCCAGCAGCAGGCTTGAGGAAATCTGCTCTTTGTGGACTGATGCCCCCAGTGCTAAACGTCAGGTGCACACATGAATAGCCAGGTAAAGCATCAAGACCACGTGCTCTTAGCCCTCTCCCCTGCGGTAGGCACTGTTTCCTGAACCTAGCTCAGCAAACACTGGGCCCCATCCTGAGAGATGCTGAGCACTGGCTGCAAGGTGCCAACGCCCTCAGCAGCCACTGAGATCAGCAGGAGCTGAAGGAGCCCAACCCCTTCCAGAATCACATCCACCTTTTTGTTTGAAGAACTAATCCTGGCATCACCGTCGCTTTAAGAGTCTTTAAACTGATGAAGTATCAGAAGGCGACAAGCTGCCACGTACAGCGTTTCTCAAAGGTGGCCACCGTGGCTGCAGGAGGCCATCAGAGGCTTTTCTTGTGGCCACAGCCTCCTGGGTTGTTATTGGGTGGGGCAAAGCAGGGGCCCCTCTCTGGAGAGACAGAAGCAGGCAGCCTGTAACATGGTCAGTGTAGACATACCCTTAGTAGCTAGCAAGTCTTTAAAAAAAAAAAAAAACACAACAACAACAAAGCAAAAGAAACGATAAGAAAAAAAAGACAGGAACATGCAAAGCACCTTATTTGTGTTTTTATTTTGTTTAGGTCCAGCAAAGAATAGAGACAACTGCACGTTCTTTTTATTATTGAGTCTGCAAAAAGAAATCCTACAGCCATAAATTACAATGATTTGAACATGTCTAGGTGCACGTTCATTTGTTTTTCCTAAAGTTAATTAAGTATTTTAAGAAAAATTGTCAGTGGCGCCACCAGCAAGAGCTGGTAGCCACACTTTGAGGCCACCAAAAACATTGTTATGAGAACCCTTGCACTAGAACTCTCCCGAGAGAGAGGCCTCTGCCCTCCCCCCGCCCAGTGAACTTAGTGCCCGTGACAGCTATGAGTAGACCCAGGGCAACAGTATCTACCAACACAGCCCTGCTCCACCCCTTCTGGAAAGGGGTTGCGGATCTGGCCCTCTGACTTTACTTACAACTGATCACAGCCGCATAAAATGTGATTGTGTTTCAGATCGCAGTCCAAGTGTGAAATACCTTGCACCAAGCCTGAGCCATGCTGGTGCAGCATTCCTTGCATCGACGCTGAGCCAGGGTGGGGTGAACAAGGCACAGCTCTCCACCGGGCTAGTGTGGAGCATAGAGACGGTGAGGCTAATATCTGAACTCTCAAGAGCCAGATTTCGATTACGGTTACACCAGGTTCACTCCATGCAAACCAGCTGCTCTGGCGTCACACTGACACAGCAGAGATGTAGTGCGTTGTGGGGTGCACAGGGGCCTCCCAACCGGAGTAGAGCCAATGTAGCTAACTGTATGCCACCCCCCAGCGCACAGCTGGGGCATTCCTACATCCTAGCTGCCAGAGAGCCCCCAGGGGCTAGTGCAGCTAAGGCACAAAGACAGCAGTCGCTGAAGCTGCTTCCCCCCCCCTCCCCACTCCCCCAGGATGAGGGAGTTGCACTGTCTTCTCCCCTCCGTCCCTGCACTAGACTTAGCACCAACATAGGGGTTCATTCTCTGGGTCTGCCCTTTGGTTGAGCTCTCTAAAATGGGTCTGTTTGGTTACTACAGGGGGTGCCCGGTATACATCGGGGTTGTGTTCCTGAAAAGGGCAATGGATACTGAAACGACAGATACTGGGCAAGTTTTCCCCGTAAGAAATAGTGCCCCCCCCCATTCCTGCCCCGCCTCTTCCCGCCCAGTTCCACCCCCACCTCTGAGCGCACCCTGTCCCCGCACCTCCCCCTCCCTCCCAGCACCTCCTGCACACTGGGGGAAGCACCCAAAGAAAAGCCACGCAAAAGGTGAAGTGACGGATATGTGATTCGGAACACGTTCCCCTATTGATGAGCAATGGATACGCGAGACGACGGATAAGGGGAGACGTATACCAGGGACCCCCCGTATAGCTAATAATGGTACATGATCACAATATTGCTGCCACCTAACTGGAGTTTCAATGTCCGCTTCCAGAACTGGGGTTCACATTGCATCAGGAGGTGAGCCGCTTTCCAGAAACGAACCTCACTCATTTACTACTGCAGCCCAGCTCAAATCCGCATAGCAGCCAGCAGGATTAATCCAGGGTTCGGGACAGATCCTGGCCCTTTCTTTAAGGACCGATACGATAATCGAATGGGAAACTGGGCAGCCCAATGCAGCCCTGCACACCCGGCTTCTCAGGAAGACAGAGATGGATTTCCCAGCTGTGTTTACTTTTGAAATATAACCGGGCTAAGGCACAATGGAAGCCCAGGTCACAGGGTTCCCGTTAGACATTGCTTGTCCACGGAAGGTTGGTGGAACAAGTTCTGTGGCACGTGCTTGCAGCTTTCGGAGAAGGGTCAAAGAGGAGTTCGTTTTGTAAAACATTCTGAAGGCAAAGAGCAGAGCTGTGATAATAAAGAAACGGCCTCCCTCTAGTTCAAACAAGTAGGTCATCCCCTCACCCAGGCTGTCCAACTAGGTTATGCCTCATGCAGAGTGGCAGGGACAGTGTTTTTTCATTTCTATGTATGGGAAGAGAAATAGATAAACCTGTGGGAGGTAACAGTCAGGATGAGTCAGAGGCAGCAGGGAAGGAGTGAAAGTAATTTTCTGGGGAGCTAATTAATGCTGTTGGAAAATGCAGATTTCGAGTTCTTTGGAACTGGCTAACTACTCGTATAGGGATGGTTTCATTAACCTCACTAATTCTGGTGTAATTAATTCCTGTGGGGGGTTATGGTGAAGCTTACCCAGATACCATATTGTCCTTTCTCCTCTCACAAGGAAGGAGCTAGTGTCTGACCATCGTGTTTGACAGGAGAAAGACGTGCCAGTCTCGTGCAAAGGGAGGGGGGGCCAGATGAGCTCTTGGCTCGAATAGCAGTACAAAGCTTTCCACTAACTCTGAGCTTAATGCTGAGGCTTTGCTAGAAGGAAAGGCCAGCGGAACTGTTCCTTAGCTGGGCTCAGCGGGGCTTCCGATTTCAGCTAACTAATGAGTGCAGCAGCGATCCAAGGAGATCTTTTCCGCCTCCCTAGGCACATGTTTTACAACATGAATTTCCAAAGCACCATTTACCTGCAGCATGTCATTGAAGGAGAATGGGGGACAGGAAGCTCATATGTCTCCTGAGAGAGGAAGATTTGTTTCCTCAAAGTCATACTCCATGCCTGGACAGCAGCCTGGGGCATTCAGTCAGGTTAATCATGTCCACGAAAGTGACAGTGAAGCAGGTAGAGATTTTCTGCAGGGAGAAAAACCTCTGCCGCGGTCCCTGCACCAGTTCCACGCTGTGCCAATACTGCAAGGTTAGCCTCCCCCTGCTACACATTATCCAGCCGCCCCCACCCGGCAGGGACATGTATAGAGAGATGGATAGATATTCGCACACACTGGTAGTGATACATTAGGTTTTTGTTCCTGAAACATCTCCCTGCTTTTAAAAAAATCTGGCTCTCCGCGGAATCAGAATAGCGTTGAACCATAATAAAGCCAAGCGTGTTAAATAGTTGTTTGTATAAAAAGCATGAGGGGGCATTTTTCCTTGTAAAAATTAAACAGAAGAGGAGAGGGGTGGGGGGAGGGGGCTCTTGAAGCGCTCCAGTCGGTATTATTTATTAGTTGTATCACAGTAGCACCAAGAGGCCCATGCCAAGATCAGGGGTTCCAACAGATAAGATGCTGAAGAGAAATTAAGTAACGACCGAGATCACACCAGAAAATTGTGGCAGAGCTGGGAACCAAGCCCAGAACTTGAGGACCAAGTCCAGAGCTTTAACCACATGGCTCTTCTTCCTACCAAACAGCTACACTCCGTATATGAGGAGATACATTGCAAAGGAAACTGCTAACACCACATCCTGGCATGGTGATCAAAGCATGAACTCTTTAAATGGAGGCTCACATTCAGATAACAAGATGACCCTGTGCTCTGCAGTCCCCATGCATAAACTCCCCAGGTCTTATGGAATTCACACAAGCACAAAAGGATTAAGTAACTCATTGAAGGTACCATCCCATTCCCCATCTTATCCACTCTGCTGCTGCTCCCTTTCCTCCTCTCCGGCTTACACTACCATCCCACAAAACCAGACTTCATCGTTAGTGTTCAGTGCAGCACAGGATGGTTGGAAAGTTCTCAGCTCCTAGATGGTCATTTTCAGCACAGCCACACCTCCACCAGCATGACTGGTCTTGGTATTTCCAAAGGGTCTGCAACAAGAAGAGGCCGTAGGATATTACAGACGCTCTATTCAAGAAACTACAGGCCAGATCCTCAACCTGTGTAAAGTGAGAAACCTCAGCTCAGGTCAATGGAGCCGTGACTAGTCACAGCAACCGAGGACCAGGGCCTTCAGCGAGAACGGCACTCTCTGCTTGCCGTGATTTGTTCTGGGCAGCTCTTGGAATAAGTGGCTCCTGTCTGATGTTATTTCCCAAATTGGTTACAAAGTCCCGCACCTGAAACCTACTTTTCAGCTGTGTGTTATCACAATCAACGTGGTGTCAAGCTGATGGTACGTCTGTCCTAAAACAGATCGCATCATTGTAATGGAGTGAGTCAGGATGGTGCTTCTCTCTCACCCCGGTTTAAATGACCACTGGTGGCAAGGCCACGTTCCCATGCAGCTCACGTTTACGAGAGTTCATATTTGGCCCTTATAAATAGCATTCAAAAGCTGCTGCACTGCGCCAGGCTGTTCCAGTGAGTGGGGCCCCAGAAAGGCCCACAGAGCGATGGCACACGGAGCGTGAAGCTTCCTCCAACGGCTGCAAGGGTCCACCTGGAACAAGGCGGAGGCCTGTGCTGGGGAACACTATGTGCCACTGCCCGTGCTGTACCTGTTCTGCACAGAGAAGACTCCAGGGTTCTTGTATTACGTGTCTTTCATGACCACTAAAAATAATGACCCATGTGCATCGTGGGACTATTTTAAAATCCAGTGTGGATCCAATCAGCTCCAGATAGTTAATTAGTTTATTTGGAGCTAGTGTTGGGCCATCTACAGGCTGTAATTAATTTTTTAATCTGTGGGTTGCAGGGTCATTAACCCACGGGGTTTCCGGAGTGATTCAGATTAACAAACCCAGGCTGTAAATGCAATTGAGTGCATGCAAGGGCAGTTAATTGAGCAGCAAAGGCTGATTAAATAATCAATGCGGCATCGATTTACCTCCACTTGTTGACATCCAGGTCAAATGCTTCCACAGTGGTAACGTGCGTGACACCATCGAACCCCCCGATGGCCAGTAGGTATCCATTGGCTGCAGCAGCTTTCACCTAAACACAAATCCACGGGTTTCAGAACTGAGGATGAAAGGAACAAGTCAGGAGGGGCTTAAAACTAATCTGGTCTCATGGGCTGAAGAGCTCTAGAATATTTTCACACTGTGAGCAACAATAAATGGAAAGGGAGGGGACGAGACCCTGAAAACTGGGCTGTTTCCATCCTTAGAGACTCTTACAGCTGTTGATCTTCCGCATTACGATTGTCAGTGCTGTGCCCGGGATCAGCCTAGCAACGCACTCTGGCTCTGTTGGTATATTCGAGCTTCTCTGCCCGGAAAGAAAAGAAATCATCCAAAAGCCGGCTTGGCAATTTGAAAAGGAAAACAAAACAGGCTTGGCATTTGCTAGGAGTAAATGGAGTTTAATATCCCAAACCACTCAGCTCATGGAAAAAGGTGCGGAAGTGACAAGGGCAGGGATTGGGATGGAGGAAAAGGGGCAGAATCTACTCGAGATCTGCCTACAGTGCCTGTGTAATCTGGCATCTCTATTAAGATGATCAGCAGTAAAATCATTAACATCAGAACTACTGGCATTCGACTCCATTGAGCAGAATAGGGCAGTTCATCCATCTCTTAGCACGGTTATATCTAGTTGCAGCCTCAGCAAAGCAACCCTGCTTCTTCACAGACAGGTGGGCAGACCCTCTTGGTTCTGAAAAGGGAAGCTTAAATTCTGCAGAAGCTGATGAGAAGCCACCAGACAGTACCACTGAATGCCTGCCCAGCCCATCTTCTGATGACCCTGGATGCAGAGATGCCTCTTCCCTTCCCACCCCTCACTTTTCAGGGGGTTTTTTAAATAATCAAATTCCAGCCGTTGTGTAGCTCTGTAATTGCAAAGAGATTATGCTTCTTTGAAGGTGGCACTTTCAAACACAATTAACATGCAACTAGCAGAGAACGCTAAGAACGTGCTCATGAGGGTGATGCCGTGCCTATTTTCAGAACGACAAAGCCTCTCATCTTCGCTACAGTACATTAATCAGAGTTCGTTTTACTTCATCATTGCATATGTTGCCATCAGCAGGGGAAAGGCAGAAGAGAAAATACACAGGAACAAATATCCTTTCCCCAGCAGGGAGAAAACCTCAAAGTAACCTCATTTGGATGAGGTAACTAATACAAAAGAAATTTATAAATAATTAAACTCACAATATTTCTTGCTGCTTCTTCCTGGGCACTGTAATCCATACCCAACTCTTCAGTTGCATTTCCCATTGGGAACACATTCTACCTGCCCTCTGTGTCCCAAACTGGCTGACCATTGATCTCTGAATGAAATTTGAGAACTTGGGGGTTTATCTGCACCCTGAATTATTTGGGTCCAGGTTACCTGAGCTACCATGTCTCCAAATTCAATGAGAGATGAGAAGGTGCTCTTGGTGAGGGGCAACCAACTCTGGAATTCATTCCTCCAGCTCCCTTGGTATACAGACCAGATCTGGAGACCTTCAGATCATGCTGCACACCCTGTCTGTTTCCCCAGCCTTTTCCTGAGGAGGAGAGTATGTCTGGCAGGGTGGATGGAGGAGGAGGGGCGTCGGAGTTGGGTGACATTGATCCAGTTTTGTGTCTGTCTTCTTGTGTTTGTGTTACAATCGAATGGGCTGGAAACAGAGGTTCTGGTTCTGACTTTCTGTGTGGTCTTGAGCAAGTCAGTTCCCTGCTCTGTGCTTTGGTTTCTCCATCTGTTGCACTTAGGTTCCTATACTGTCCCATCACTGTGATGTGGGAGGAATAATGAACTAGACCCCATGGTAAAGCACTACAGAACCCTTGGATGGAAGCTTGAGGCGTGTAAAAGACTGTTCGCATGAAATACCTTATTCCTCTTTGATTTCATGGGCATCATCGGTGACCATTCATTGGTGACTGGATCGAACCGCTCAGCGCTACAGAGCTCCGTGAGGTCATCCCGGCCACCGAGAGCATAGATTTTCCCTTGGAATGTAGCACAGCCAAAATTCTCTCTGCAGGTGCCCAAGGGAGGGCAAGAGGACCATGAATCCTCCTCAGGATTGTAACGTTCCACTGGGAGAGAAACCAGAAGAAAGATGCCCAGGAAAGAGCCACAAGATCCTGGGTTCTAATCCCACCTCTGACCTTTGTGACCCTTTGGTAAATCTTGGATTTACTTCTGTGAGTTTGGGCCAATCTCGCAATCGCTCTGTGCCTCAGTTTCCCCAGTATCCAACAGGGAAAATAAAACTCACCTACCTCACAGGGGTGCTGTGAGGGCTGAGTCAATAATGGCGGCAAAATGCTTTGAAGATTAAAAGCACCCAATTGCTGAGCTTTGTTACTGATACACGAGAAGTTAATAAAAAAATGTCACACCTCCACGGATCAGACAGCTAGGAGGCTGCCCGCCTTGGCCTTAGTTAATTGGATTGAAGAGTGGAAAGGATTCATGATTGGGGAGCAGCAAAGGGTGGCCGGGTCTGAGCATGGGCAACATGGAACCATTCTCCGGCTCCATGCTGGAGGTGTCACTGGAGGGAAGGTGGGGGTGGCGCAGGGGGCTCTGCTTGCTTGGGACAGCTTCCTCATTCTCTCCAGATGGCAGAGGGCTCCCTCTGCTTTGGTAAGGGAGGGAGGCAGAGCAGTGGAGAGAATCTAACCTGCCATAGAGCCCAAGGCCGAATATATTGGTGTGGGAATCGTACACTCATCTTAGACAGGGGCTCATCTTTGTGCCAACTTCACTCTTCCGTTACCTGAATACAGCGGAGACTGGCCATCCGAGCCACCGATAGCATAGAGGTAGCCGTCTAGCACTGCCACCCCTAAGCCTGTACGGTGGCAGGTCATGGGTGCCATCCTGCACCACCTGTTCCCACGAGGATCATACCTAAAGCCAGGGGGAGGCAGTCAGGAGTGCGGGAGAATGCCACGGACTGTCCCAGGTACGGCACACGAGCGCTGCTTTCCGGGCTAAGTTACGAGCAGGCTGTCTGGGATTCAGCCTGTCTCTATGCAAGGCTCCCTGAGAACACGACACACCCGTTTCCACGCACAACCCTTATCAGACAAGTCCCGTTCGCCCTCCTCGGTCCTTTGGCTGGTAGATCTGGGCCCTTTCACAAATCAAAACGTGCGAACTGAGCGCTGGCGAAAGGAGTCAGATTGAAGAGGCCTAGAGACTGAAGCCCTCCATCTACAGAACAGGCTCCGACTAGACACGGGCAGCGCGAACTTCGCCCGCACTCCCCCTTCCAATGCTCCGCACCCTGACAGGAGAGCAGGCCGCTGGCCATCTTGTGAATTACAAACCAGAAACCTCCAGGTCCCGGCTCCCCTGCTTGGCAGAGCCGGGGTGCCTCATGCCTGTGGAGGGTACCGAGGCAACATTGGCACCTCTCTCCATATTAAACAAAACCTCTCAAGCCAAGACGGCAACCTCGGTGGCTGTAACTAACCCCAGTGGTTCACTATGAACGCAGATATTGGCAGTCCTACGGAGCACAGTCCATGAAAGTGATGTGCATCCGCACACGGGTTATGATACCTTTCCACGGTGCTGAGGCATACGATCCCGTCACGGCCTCCTACACAGTACAGATAGCCTCCCAGCTCCGCTACGCCCATGTCTCGTTTGCCTTCGCTCAGGGGGGCCACGTCACGTCTCCATTCCTGCGTCGTGGGGTCGTACCTTGTGCAGGGTGAAGAAAGTTTTGTTTTTGTTTTTGTTTTTTAAAGGTGACAAGGTGGCAAACGTCTCACATGCCGTGCGAGGAAAGGTGGGGTTAGAAACGACACATTCAAGACTAATTAGTGCCTGAGTTTGGACTCTGTTTTCAGACGGGAGCGAGTCTCTTGCACTGACTATTCTGAGCATTGTGTAGGTGCCTGCACGGAATGGGAATTCAAGAGGAAGGATGGCCTTGGGATTAAGGCCCTAGACTGGGAGTCGGGAGATGTGAGTTCAATTCCCAGCCCTACCACAGACTCCCTGTGTGACCTTGGGCAAGTCCCTTCATCTCTCTGTGCCTCAGTTTTAGATCTGAAAAACAGGGTTGGTGAGAATGATGAATTCAGTACAGCTTGCGAAGGGCTTGGGTACTGTGCTGATTGGGAGATGGTCACATGTGTACATGAAGCAGCCAGTCAGTAGGTGTCCATCTCTTTGCTATGCATACAGCAACATTTTCCACAGGGAATGTAATGTTTGTTTTAACATGTGCTGGGTATATTGCTGTCCCTAACAGTGCATCTATAATGCAGGCAGTGTGCCCTAGTGATCAGGCCTGGGCATATTACTTAACCTTTCTGTGCCTCAGTTTCCCCATCTGTAAAATGGGGGATAGGATACTGACTTCCTTTATAAAGTGCTTTTAGATCTGATGATGAAAAGCCCTTTACAAGAGCTAGGTGGTATTATTTTATCAACAAAGCTCAGTTTTATTAATTTAAAAATTCTTAATTTAAGAAATGATCCTGTATTTAAAAGAAGATACTTACATGGAATATAGATTTAATAGCATATGGTATGGATCTAATTTAAGGCAATGATGAGGAAATTAGGGTGCAAAGTGGGATGCTTGGTATGTTGTGCAAATTAACATAAGAAGTAGAAAACTCTCACTGTATATCACTAGGTGGGCTGGTTTTTTGGCAAACTGATATCTCAAAAAGGAGACAGCCCGTCAGGAATAAACTCACCTTAAGGGTTTTGCAGCCTTGGAAAGACAACTTAACACATTTCTCACATGCTAGCACTCTCTCAATTCAACTTATATTTAGCAATGTGTTTCAGAAGCTGAATGTAGCACTTATGGAATGAGCAGAGGGCTTAAAGTAGTCTTTAACAAGCGGTAACTGGTTGTCAACGCTGTCATTAAACTCAAGTAGTAACTACAACCATCACAGATATGAGGGAGATTCTCCATTCCCAAGAACCCTGTATGCAAAGTGCAGTTAAATGCAAGGCATGCGGTTATAAAAGCATGTTGTCAGCTCAGCCCTAGCCACTCATTAAACAGAAGAAATATCTCCTTTGTATATTACCAATCTCAAACTCACTCGTCTTTCATATGTCAGCACTTTTTATTAATGATACATTTTAAAAAAGTCTTCAATTTCCATTAAAAATAATTCTAAAGATTGCAAGAGAAAGACAAATTTTGTACAAATTCAGTTAATTAAGCCATCTCCTTCCACTGTCTCCCAACCCAGCTGGAGAACTGTGTGTTCAGAACTGTTTAGTGAGGCGGTGTCACAGTTCTAAGTAAGGAGTTTACACCTTTGCTGACTACAAGTGAAATCATTTTTCACTGTCTAGTGTATTTATCACCACTGTTCTAAAATGTAGCAAACAGCTTCCGACATGTCACTTTCTAAGTCCATTCCACCTACTGGTTCTTATCCACTAGCAACATGCTGCAAAGTTTGGGCGGCAAGCACTGCAGGGGGAAATATATTGATTTTTAATGATCTATATGCCCTGTGGGACTTTGGGAAGCAGGGGCGGCTCTATGCTTTTTGCCCCCCCAAGCACAGCAGTCAGGCGGCCTTCGGCGGCATGCCTGCGGGCGGTCCACAGTCACGCAGATTCAGCAGCGTTTCTGCGGGTGATATGCTGGTGCCACGGCTTCAGCGTACCCGCCGCCCGAGTTGCTGCCGAAACCGCGGGACCGGCGGACCTCCCACAGGCACGCCGCCGAAGGCCGCCTGACTGCTGCCCTCACAGCGACTGGCAGGCCACCCCCCGCGGCTTGCCGCCCCAGGCACGCGCTTGCTGCGCTGGTGCCTGGAGCCGCCCCTGTTGGTAAGTCGCTTAGTTTCTCTGTGACTCAGCTCCCCCTGGGTAAATGGCAATAGCCCCTTCTTTCCCCTCCCCTTTGTCTGTCTTGTCTAGTTCGATTGTCAATTCTTTGAGCATGGACTGTCTATTACTATGTGCATACTTAGTGCATGTGGGCCCCCAATCTCAGTGAGTGCTCTAAGCACCATTGTAATACAAATAGATAAAAAGGGGCCGTGTAGACATACCCGAGGTGCAAAGGGATTGCTCCAACACTGCAGCATATTAATGAGCCAACCCATCTGTTGTTGGTGGATGCTTACTCAGTCCCAGAAATAAAGTGAAACAGAGTAAAGGCTTTAGAGTTCCAGGGCAATTACATATAGCAGCTAACACCTTCCTGCCTGAGCCAAAACAACTTTCAAATATTACATCGAAACTCCACTTTGCAGGAGGAGCATTCTAAGAGATTCCAGTTCCATCTCCCCTAATCCTGAGAACCACCACAAGTGGCTCAGGCCTTGAGTTAACTTGTGGGAATTGAGATTGTTCAGGCTCCAGACTGGCCTGACTTTTGTCCATTTCACAGATTAAAGTTCCCTCTCATTTCCATTAATCTTAATGGGATCAAAGTCTTTCCATTAACGCTAAAGGCTTTTCACTTTTGCAAGCTGAAAAGCAAGATGCTATTGTTATAATAAGCATGTGAGTTGTATGCTCCATTAGTCTGAACCCTGGATTGGCATGAGAGATTTCAAAACTATCTAATCCTCAGAAGCCAACACTATTGGTATCATACTAGAACAGTTATTTTACCCTTCAGCACTCATTTCTGCTCTTCCTCAGATTTCTAACGGACTAGCTCTGCCAGACTATTTAGATAAACAGAATCGCCACATTCTAAGAGCTCAACATGTGAGCAAGAGGAGCTGTAGATTCCTAGCGTCATCTTTCAGCTTTGAGAAAGAGACATTTGAGAGCTGAGAAATGAACTGTACTTTAACTTCTGGTTTTCTCTCAGCCAATTGGGATGAAGCCTCTTTACAGAGAGTGGAAAATATAGAAGCCAGCCAGGAAGAACCAAATTAATGTTTACATTTCTACCTGACATGCCATGCATCAAAGTGAATTGCTACTAAGATTTTTGGGACTGCTAAATAGAGTTCAAATAAATAGCAGAGAGTGAAAGGAAGAGTTAAGACACTCAGATGTGTGTTTATTTTATATTTTAGTAAAAAAAGACCGTGACTTCAAACCAACAGATGACTTGGAATGTCATTTAGTGCCTGTTTTGTCTGAGAGCCACACAGTTTTCGTTTCTAATTTGCAGCAGGATTTGAATTCATGACCTGTAGGGACAGACCCAAATCAAACCCTCAGATCTGAAAGTTCCACCACATTTGGGTCTGTCTGGATCAGAACTTTGTGGATGGACCTCATTTGTGAAAGGGGCTGAACCAAGAGTCAAGCATCTCTCAAACTTTGGGAAAGCTCAGGACCAAATCTGGATCTGAACTCTGTGGCTCAAGGTTGTCTCCTTCCTGATGTACAAACATCTTGGGTCACATTTTCAAAAAGGGGCAGCCTTCCATTTTCTGGCATAATGGACACCTGCCTTTTTCCACATGCAGGTGCACTGTGGATGGCAGCCCGAGTGCTTCCTCTGCCTACCTGACCACAGGGTCAGGTGCCAGCAGGGAATGCAAGATGTACATAGCCTGGTTTGCACCAGAAATTCATTTGCAGAATTATAGGGGCAAAATCTGCAGGGGGCCATTTGTATCTGCAAAAACAAACACAAGGCTTCAGCCCTTTGATACATTCTTTTGTGCCTAACACGGCAGATTTTCTGTTGCACAGACAAGTTTAAAATGTCTTAACCCTGCAGAACCCGAAGTTTCCCAGTCCTTCTATTCTACTCATCTGTTTCATAGCACAGGACTTCTGCGGGATGCAGGGTTACCTCGCCACGCTACTGAGGCAGGTTGTGCCATCATAGCCACCGACTGCATAGATGAAGTCATGAAGAGGAGCCACACCAACACCACAGCGATGTCTAGAGACAGGTCCCAGCACTTTCCATTCATGCTCCAGGGGGTTATAACATTCCACACCACCGATATGGTCATTGGGGAGCCAGCCTCCAACTGGAAAGAGAGACATGGCACAACAGGAGCAGGAGAAATAGGACTGAGGAGGATTAAAAAAGTCTGAGAATTAAACAATGATCTACGTAGTGGAGGTGCAGGGCCTGCATCAAACCGTCAAGCCCTGCATTGTAATGGATTTCCCACCCTCTGTTTCACTTCCCTTTCCTCCCCCTCCCCACCTCAAAGCTCGCGCCAGCATGCCGACCAATCACAGTACGGGCTATGAACATCGCATCCAAACCACTGCAGTGCCGATCTGCCAATCCACGCTCTTCAGTCCAAGTGAGTTGACCCTGAAACGTACAGCATGCAATGCACTTCACACTCAACCTGTTACTGACAGCTATCAACAGGGCATATACAGAACACACACACACACACACACACACACACACACCAGTTCTCCATCGGGGGCTCCCCCAGACATTTTTCACCCGATGCACCACAGGGCTCCCTGCCTTCCCCACCTGGCCAGCTCCCCTGAGCAAGCACTCTTCGCCTCTCCCCATACTTGTAGGCTGAGGCTGTCTCTGAGTGACTCCTGCGGGCAGAGCAGAGGGGACACTGGCTGCTGGAAGCGGGGGGAGGCCGGGCAGGCCCCCAGGAGGAGCCCTGGTGCAGGAGCTGGCCCCACGGCAGAGGCGAGGAGCAGCAGTGCTGGCCACCCCACTGCCCTCTCAGATTTGGCCCAACGGCTCTCCATCATGATGGGAGGCAGCAGGGCCAAAATGGAGTGAGTGTCGTTGTGATCTGGTGCACGGGAGTTGCAGCGTGGCTCTGGTTTGGCCCCATCATGATGGAGGGGCCAGGGGCCAAACCTGAGGGGCTCTGCGACCCCCATGCACCAGGTCGCAATGCCACTCGCTGAATTTTGGTCCTGCCACCCCATCACAATGGGCCAATGGTACGCACCATGGGTACAGCTGCAGGTGCCACTGTTCTCCATTTCTGAATGCACAGCTTGACCTCTTGGTCACCTAGCTTTCTTATGCATTTACAACATGCCCACCGCCATGGTATCTAGGTTCCGCATGCACAGCTTTAAAACTTGTTGTCATCAAAGGGGCCTCATTGGCTCCCAAAGGTGTTGCTGTTGTTCATAGCGGTCATGGGGATGGGTATATCATCACCCAGGAAAATAAACCATCACATAAAAACTCCACAACACTAACATTCTCTTTCCCAAATTAAACCAATTACTGATGCCTCAGCTAGGGAAAAGCATAGAGGCAATAATACTGCTTTGATGTGGGGCTTTGGGGTGGGTTTTGCTGACTGTTAGTTTGGCTCCCATCTATACAGCCAGGGACAATTCAAAGACAGGTAGGAAACATTGTCAGTTTATTGACTTTTTACATCTACAGCATTTTCTGATGGGCCATCAGCAGCTGTTTATTGACAGGCCTGAAGCAGCATCTTCACTTGGGTTATTAAATTACTATTGCAGTAACTGTTTGGAATGATTACTACAATCACAAGGCAATTTAAAATAAATGATTTCACCACTGAGTACTGCAAACACCACATTGAGCATAATTGGAACCAATTGCAACCGGGAAGATTCAGTCGTGAGTTTGATTATTAATGTTTTATAAATACATAAGTTGCAGTGTGAATATTTTTTTTCATGGAAATGGTTTTGAATGCTACTCTTCATTTGCTCAACGCGTAGTTTAGCAGGGGGTTGGAACTTCTGCAAGGAGGAGTAAAGGTTTTCAGAATATATTCTGATTTTTTTTTTTAAATGGGAAAAGATTTTCCTATTAGCTGCTTATTTTTAATGACAGAATTTAATGGACACTTTTCATGCTGATTGCCAGCTTGCCAAGGTACAAAGTGAAACTTCTCTAACCATTATGAATGTTTTTAAGATTGAGCTATTAAGTGCAGCCATTCCAACTCAGATGTATCTAAATAGTATTTAGAACTAGGAAATCTCCACTTTAAAGTGGACCTTCATTGAAACAATATAGCTGCTGCATACACTTTGCCTCCTCTCAGAAAACCAAGGGGAAATGTTACATTAATAAACTTTTTACACCCTTTTGTGCTATGAGCCATCTCTTCATTCTGGAACCTGGGACACAGATAACTCTTAGAGCAGAAGAATTAGCTAGATGGAGAGAAAGCATCTTCCTGAAACCCTGTTCTTTACGGTCCTTCATTTAGGATTAAAATATCTCCCCAAGAGATGTTACAGGTCCTCTGCGTGCAGAGATCTGGGCATTACCCACCTATTGGGGGATTTGTTACATCAATCAAGAAAAAACAAAACAGTTCAGGCAACATCACAAGCCCACTCCTGAAGTTCCTAAATAGGCAGACTCACCTGCACACCAACTCCACCGGCACATTAATTGCACACAAGTGTTGCCTTGCAGTTAGATAAGCAGGATGAACACATTCAGTGCTTACAGAAGTTAGACACAGGACTGACCTACCTGAGCTTTAGATCAACAGTTGAGCTCTGGATCCAAAATCACCCCAGAATTTGGGGAGCTCCAAAGCCAGATCCACTCTGAATGCACCCACAGTTGAGATGATGTTTATTTTTACATGCCAAGAACAATGCTGGGTGCCTGACAGTGCAAGTGGCTGCATCAGGTCCCTTCCCTTACGAGCTCACAATCCAAATGAAGACAATGTTGGGATTCAGGCCTGCAGGCACCAGAAACCCATTCTGTGGCCTTAGATAAATCAACACTCTGTGCCTCAGTTTCCCCAGGAAAACAAACACCCAACTCCTCCAGGAGGGCAGGGGGAGTACTAGTTAGGTCAGAGAATCATAGAAGTGTCGGACTGGAAGGGACCTTGAGAGGTCATCTTGTCCAGTCCTCTGCACTCCAGGCAGGACTATGTAATAACTAGACCATTCCTGACAGTTGTTTGTCTAACTTCTTCTTAAAAACCTCCAGTGACAGAGATTTCACAACTTCCCTAGGCAATTTGTTCCTGTCAGGGTAGTTAAGCACTGGAAGTTTTTCGTGGCTATGGAGAACTTTGGACATGAAAAGCAGTAATAATATTTAGTACCAAGTATGATTATATACAATGCAGATTATGAGCCACATCAGTCCCTGGTGCTATATTTGTAGAGTTAGGGATATACACGCACTAAGATAGAAACCCCTTTCCTTATGGCACCCCATGTCCCTATACTACCTTTTCTTCTATAACGGGGGTGGCCAACCTGTGGCTCCGGAGCCGCATGCGTCTCCTTGCATAGGCACCGACTCCGAGGCTGGAGCTACAGATGCTGACTTTCTAATTGCTGTGGGGTGCTCACTGCTCAACCCCCTGCTTTGCCCCAGGTCCTGCCACCGCTCCATCCCTTCCCCCAAGGCTCCTGCCCCTTCCCCCGAGCCTGCCATGCCCTCGCTCCTTCCCCTTCCCCACCAGAGCCTCCTGCGCACGGCAAAACAGCTGACTGCAGCGGGCAGGAGACGTGCTGATTGGCGGGGCTGCCGGTGGGCAGCGGATGGGGGGCTGCTGACGTATTACTGCGGCTCTTTGGCAATGTTCATGGTAAATTCTGGCTCCTTCTCAGGCTGGTTGGCCACCCCCATTCTAGAGCTTAGGATATTTAGGACTCAGTTCAGCACCATTGACTCTGGTGGGAGTTGGATCAGGCTCTTAGAATACAAGGTCCATTCCCACTCTCAGAAACGCTGTACTCTGTAGCCTCACACTGACACCTCACCCTACATGCTCAGCTCTGGCTCGACTCCAGGCCTCTTCTGCCTTTGTAGGTTTAATGCCTTCCCAAAACACCGTGGCCAACTCAACGCATCTCAGACAAATTCAACAGGGACAAACTTACCAGCAAAAATGAGATCGACTTGCCTGCTTGCTTTGTAAGCTCCAGACTGAGAGTCCTGGGTAACCGATTTCCTTTGCAATTCAAGCTGCTCCCTGAGGCAATGCAAATTCCCCAGTCACAACATTATCCCAGAACAGCTCTGCAATGGGGACAGGGCACTTCCACATCCTGGGGGAAACTTTAGTGCTGGGCAAGCACACGATACAGGAGAGCTAAAATAGCATTAGGAGACCTTCAAAACAGCTGCTGCATCATCCATTCGGATACTGCTTTAAGAACAAACAAACAACCCTAATGATCCAGAGAGGGGCTTAAAGTGTCTTGCAGGATCCAGGAGGGAGAACTTCTCTGAGGACTATAGATCTGGGTTTATTTTTTATTTCACTGGCTTCATTTGCAGATGGTGAGTTTTGGAGTCAGGTGCCCTCTCACAGACCGAGCAAACCGAAGTCCATGAAAATCCCTGACCTGGACAACGAAGCCTGCATCACAAATGTTGCTGAGGGGTGAGCTTTGTCAAGTTTGAGGTTTTCTGAACCTAAAGCTCTTTTCAGGATTGCGAAATTAATTAAGAGTTTGAGTTCCTTTTTAACCCTTTCTAGAAAACTCACTATGGTATTTAGTAAGGAGGAAACTAATATGGTTTATTAATTTATGGAAATTTAACAGGGGTCTGTTAAAAACCTGTTAAGTCTGTTCAAAAACCTATAGAACTGTATAGAAAATGAGATCCTTCCTAGAGAATTCTAAAGCAGGGAGATCATTCGCTTTCAACCATCTGATAGCATTTTAATGGAAGCCTATAAAAAGGTTCCCATTCTCTGTTGTTCCACAGGACTTTAACATGTCTTCTTTGGTCTTGTAGACGAATCTCTCTTGTCCTCCCTTTCCAAAAAGGGGTTTGATCTTTTTTTAAAACTTTTTTTTAACCAAAAAGGAAGCCCGGTTTTTGTAGTAAGGGAGAGAAGAATCTTCCCCAACCCCAAAACTAGGTTTGTATGAATGAAGGCCTTATATAACACTATATAGACTGCATTGGTTACCTACTCCCTTCGTCACAACTGTTCTGTAGTTTGTCACTCAGCCCCAGTCTTCAGTTCATTTTTCACCCTGTTTTTCCACTGATTTTTTCCCCTCTAATCCTAAGCAGAAATAGGAACCCAACAAAATTCAAACCCAAGACAAACTTTCAAACAGTGTGTGTGAGTGGCTTCAAATTTACCCCAGGTGAGTTTATTCTACTATTGCTAAAACACCAGTGCCTTTCAAATGTGCAGAGCTGTAGTAAGTGGGGTCAGAAGAGAAGATTATTGGGCGGGGGGGAGGGGGAAGGGTTATGGCTGCTTTAAAGGCAAGTATTGAAGTCAAATTAATAATGTGCAAATTGTGTGCTCCTCTCCCACATTAGCCTTTCATAAAATGTACGGTACTCACCCTTTGTCTTCATACACACCCATCCCTGAGCACTGAAGGAGCTCCTAGCACAAAGAAGAGGGTTGGGATGACCACATCTAGTCCAGATGGAGCCTAGAGACTTATATGTCAACCCACAAGCCAAAAATAGGAATACTTTGCATGCTTCAGACCATAGAGCATGTGACGGCACTGAAATTCCATTCAATCCTTTGTTCCCCTTTGCAACAAAACCAGATGTCCTCCTACCCCAGGAAGATTGCTCACCATGACTTTGGGCATCAAGCAGCAACAGTATCCATCCCAACTACTTTCCTCATTTGCCATTAATTTAGTTCTTAACCGAGCTCTGCAATTATTTCCTCTCTCCTTTAAGCAAGTCAGGTGCAGGGGAGAACTGAACAATGCTTAATACATTGCATAAAATGAAAGACAGAATGGCTTAAATTGGCTTATTTCAGCTTGACATCAATCATAGAATCATAGAATCATAGAATATCAGGGATGGAAGGGACCTCAGGAGGTCATCTAGTCCAACCACCTGCTCAAAGCAGGACCAATTCCCAACTAAATCATCCCAGCCAGGGCTTTGTCAAGCTCTGAGTTGAGGGCTTTCAGAACCTCGGAGGATGATCAGACTAGAAGTGACCGATGATGTCACCACTGAGAACACTTGCAAACACACGCTGTTAAACATCCACTGTCAAGGTGCTAGAACTTTGGGAATTCTTGTTTCCAAGACTATAGCATACAAAAAGAGAGACACTATTTAAAGGAATAATCCTTAAGACATTTGCTGCCCAACCCAGGGTGAAACACAATCAAAATCCAAACTGGTAAAGAATGAAATTGTGCAAACGTTTGCATACACCAAGTCGCTCAGTGCAGGAGACTCAAGAATCCTTGGAACTGAATGAATATTAAAGGAAGAAAATTTGCTAAGTCGCCTATTTTCTATGTACCAAGACTGAAATATATTCTTTCCTTACTGTTTTCTCTTCCAAGAAGCACATTCACAAATCACTCTGAGCTAGGAGCATTTTTGAAGTGCTAATACAGAAGATCTCATCACTTCCCCCACCCACAAACATTGGCTTGTACTCCACTGCAACCCCCAGCATGATTTGGCTCACACCAATGTAACCACACTGACTCTGGTGGAGTTACTCCCGTATACCACTCGCACTAGCAGAGGACGCCAAGTTATGGTTTAGCAAAATGTTATCAGTCAAAACTAAGATTAGAGATGGTTCTGATCCAGGATCCAGTTTCTCTGCATAGCTCATCGTGAGAGTGGCTGGGTATCAACAGCAACTGGGTGGGAAACAGTTTTCCCGTCCCACAAAAATTTTCAATATATTTTGATGAGTCAAGAAGTCAATCGCAACATTTTTCACAAACCAAAAATTCAAAACAATTTTTTTTTTAAATGTGGTTAAAAAAATCAAAAAGTTTTGTTTAGATTTTGACCAATTTTTATATTTTGTTTTACTGTAACTAGTTTAAATTTCAAAATTAAAAGTCATTTTGAACCAGAAAACTGGAATTTTTCATTTTCAAAATATTGAAACAAGATGATTAGACAATTTAAAGAGAAAAAAATGTAAACATTTCCAAGTTGAGAAATTAATCAAATTTGACTATTTCCTGTGAAAATTTTCAGTTTCAACGAACTAGCATTTTTGATTTTAAAAGTTTCATTAAAAAAATTCCTGACCAAGCCTAGCATGAACCTACTTCTTCACATGCTGTCAGTATCTTTATAGACAGGACACTATATTGTGACACTCGTGTTCTTCTCTTCCCCAACCCCTCCCCACAATAGCTGCTGTAGGTAGCGCGTAGCTTATGAATTACTGAGCAGAATCTCCATAAGATGTCACAGAGTCCGACCCTCTTCCCATCAATGGAAAAACTCTCAGAAGCAGGATGAAGACTTTACCAATGCAGCAAAAGAGACGCGTCATTTGATCTACCCCCTCTGCCCATTGAGTGCAGCTGATGTGTTGTTCAGAGTAAGTTTCCTATTAAAACTCACTTGTGACGGACTTTCACCCTGTTGGGGTTTGTATTTTGCCCTTTGGCTGCACTTAATCCCAAAGAGTTTTTCTGATGGAAACTGAGTACGTGTGGTTAGGTCACAGGGCTAGGAATGGAGGCTCCTGGGTTCTAATCCAAGCACTACCACTGCCGCCTTTTATGGATTTGGAGAAGTCATTTATCCTCTCCGAGCCTCTGTTTCCTAACACCTGTAAAATGGGGTGCACGACATATCTGGAAAGCTTAAGTAAAGTTTATAGTATGCTTTGAAGCCCTCTGATGAAATGCATCGTGCAAGTGCAGAATATTATCTCCGCATCAAAGACAGAAAAAGAACATTCCTGCTGCCCTAAGTAGGGCTGAGAGAAGATTCTAGAGGAAAGTCACGGTGGGGTTCACTACCCAATGATGAATGTTATTAGATACCAGCCGTTTGACTCATTGCTCTAAGAGGTAAGAGATCAGTGCAGATGATGGGCTTTGTGTCACAAGAAGAGTCAAACTGCAGTGAATGTCTCCAAAACCTCTTAACGGACAAAACTGAACATAAAATTAAATGGCATGGAATTATCTCTACTCAGCGGCTACAGAACACATTACTTGGTGCTTCAACCTTCTGTTTATGAGTGTCAGATTTGAATTCCAGCAAATAGATTCCAGAAGCTAAAAGCCATAAAAATCTTGGGGGATTTCCAGACCAGCTACATCAGGCTGTTTAGAAGCAAACACTTGCAAAGCAAGTGATCACTGGACTGTATGATTAGCATCAGAACAGATCAGCCCAAGCTCTAGATAACATGATACATTGCAAAACAGGGAAAGTAATTAAAAGGTCAGTAGGAGGTTTGAGGTCACCAGGGTATTCCGATAGGGAAACTCACCCCTTATTGGCTGCTAAATGCGAGAAGGACATCACATTCTGATTCAGCTGAGCTACACTCATGGATTTCTGAAGCCCTCATCACTGCTTGGGTCCAAGCAGCAGGGAAGGAGCCATTTACTTTATGAGTTTTACCTTTTACGGGCAGGAAATAGTGTTGGTCGCTCTGCTCTGAGCCCATGCTGACCCCAGTGTGCCTGCATATTAAGGGGCGCTGAGTTGCTGGGGGGTGCCATCTTTCAGACATGGCTTAAAGCAGACATATTCATTTCATCCAGGCTGCACCTCCGCTCCTTGTGTTAGTGACGGTCCCATGCAGTTCTTGTCACCAGCAGCTCCTCCATGGGGAGCATTGCCTACCTGGTACTTTAGTATCTTCCCCCCACCTCCTCTGTATTGTGTGTTAATTCCATCTGTCCTCCCTCCCCACTACCTCTGCTATCCCTGAGAGAGAACTTTGCTGGTAAAGTTTAAGGAAATTTACCCCGATCAGAGCCATGTTTGGGAGCCAATGCCCTCTCACTGTAAGAAACCGTCTTCTCTAAACTATTCTTTTACATTGTAATTAATTCAATTTAAACCACTAAGAGTCAAGAGGAAAAACATGTGGGCTGGCTGGCTGGCTGGCCAGGAGCATTGAAGTGAGGGACTGGCAATAGGAAATGCTTCTTGCAGCACAGGTAGGCCTGGTAGGTTCACAGTAGCCTTTCTTATCAAGTTCTGTGGCAGTTTGGTGCTGTGGACCCACATCCACTAGGCACTTGTGATCGGGGAGTGTTGCATGGGGCTCTTGCCTAGTGGTCACGGTTCACTATAGTGACCGTCCCACCTAGTGGCAGTAGTCCAAGGTGGCAGCAGTCCTGCCTAGTGGTTGCTGCCTGGGTGGGCGCAGAGGAAGCAGGTGAAAGTGGGCCCTCCCCTACTCCACCGGGTTCTGACCCCGGGCCCTGTGAGGCTGACTCGGCTGCTCATCTGTCTTCATGTGGTGTTCAGCTTCCCTGGGTCACGTCCCACTCCCGTCCGCCTCCCATCTGACCACCGCCCGACCCTGGGGAACATTGCCTTCAGGCTTCTGGTCCGTGTCTCGTCCATTAGGTGCTGTGGCTTCCTTCACTCACCGGCTCGATACTGGCTCTGCTCCAGTCCTACGTGAGAGTTCCCAGGGCACATCCTGCTCCCTGGCTTGTCAGCCCCAGACTGAGCTGCCTGGTTGGCTTTTAAATCTCTCCTCCAGTCTGAGCATGCTCGGCAAGGGCGTGGGGCCCCTTTAGCCCCTAAGTGTTACTTAACCCTGTGATCGGGGGGTGCTGCAAGGGGCTGCTGCCTAGTAAGGGGTTCATACACCCAATTGACAGCGAGCCCCCAAATTCATTAGGCCTTATAAGCCTAACCAGATCCAAAGGCAGCTCTGCAGAGACCAACGATGAATATGGTAAACCACAAAGCCACCTGAGCCCTAGGTGTTACCTCTATAATCGGGCCAACAGAGATTCACGTTTGGCCAACTCAGAACTCATGCAGCTCCCTTGCGTAGAGCAGTAAGGGGAGATTTGTCCCTTTCCCCATTAAAGGAGTCAGATTGTTTAATCATCCATTTACTGCCAATGCCCCTGCACCCTCCCTGGTGTAGCACCAGCTCATGAACCAGAACGTACCGCTAAGCTGGCCTAACGTTTACACAGGGTTATCCAAGACCAAAGGACCAGCAATAGGAATCAAATATGCAGGAACTCTCCATGCCAGAAGGTGACCTGAATGGGCCATAATCCTTGATGGCCTGTCTTCAAATCTAATGAGGGAAACCTATCTCCTGAAGTGCTTCTGCTCAGATATAAAGAAGTCTGTTAAAGATACATTAAAGACCTTGCCAACATGTATTTAGCTATTGACATTACTACATTTTGGGTTGTTTGACATGTTCCCACAGCCCCTTTGCAAGAGCTGATGGTATGGGAGTATTATTGCTGTTACCGAACTCACCACCAGCGACAGTCAAAACATGTTGAAAGGATCAGAGACCGAATGCCAGAAAGCATCACTAGTGGAGGGAGGAAGGGGGGCAATTGTAGCAGGGAATCGAGAACCACGTGGAGGGGCAGGAGCTGCTAAACTTACCCAGATCCTCAAGCAACCCTTCCATGAGCTTGTGCAAGTTCATCGCAGCTCCACTGAAGTCTCTTGGACAAATTCAGTCCAGATTCATGCAGTAGGTAAGAGACTTCCCCAGAGCCCGGGCATGGCAGTATCCACCCACATAATCGGCAAGGAGGGCAAGTCAGGAGCCTGCCCTATGCAGCTGAAGGTGGGAAAACAATGACTATTTTTCCTCCGCCCCACGGTACCCTACTCGCTGCCTGAATGCTCTACCCAGAATTGGGCAAGATATATAATGCTTATTAATATTAAATAAGGCTACTAAGCCCTTAGGTTGTGCTTTGCATGTTGAATCCATAGATCTTGAGAAACAGCCACAGGAGTGTGATCCGTTTCAGGCTAGGAGCCAGCAACCCTGGGGTTCTAAGCCCACTTGTGACACCGATGCACGAGCCAGAACAGGATCCAGCTCCCTCACCTGAAGCTTTGTGGCTCGGTAGGAACAATAGGCATAACTCCCTCCCCACTTTATTTTTTTTTTAAATTGCTGAAGTCAGCAGGTCTGACCGAATGTTCCCAGGAAACAGAGCAGAGGAGCAAGAGGGGGGCATGGTTACACTCACTTTACTGAGTATAACTGGACCTCTGTGCCTTGGTTTCCCAATCTATAAACGGGGACAGCAATACAGACGCATTCACCTGACAGAGATTTTCTGGGGATTAACTAGTTAATATTTGGACAGTGCTTTGAAGACTGAAAGTGCTTGGGAAATACTCAGAATTGTGAAGCTTTAGCCCAGGGGTTCTCAAACTGGGGGTCGCGAGCTGTCAACCTCCACCCCAGACCCCGCTTTGCCTCCAGCATTTATAATGGGGTTAAATATATGAAAAAGTGTTTTTAATGTATAAGGGGGGGTTGCACTCAGAGGCTTGCGATGTGAAAGGGGTCACCAGTACACAAGTTTGAGAACCTTTTCCTTGCTTCCTTCCTCCCCGGTTCATTTTCTTGCATTTACAAGCACTAGAAAGACATCCCCTAATTTAAAACACTTTCAATTTTTCACTCCTCTCCTCCCCTGCAAACCTCGCCTCGCCCCGTTCCTAGATTGAATACATAATAGGCCTAATTAAATAGCAATTAACAATGGGGGAACCATGAAGGAATCATTCACTAGAGCACTTTTGGGGAGATCAATCAAGCAATCAGCGCAGCTTGTTACAACATAAAAACACATTTCACAAGATGTAGGTATTTTCAGACTGTTAACACTGGGCATGTCGTTCTAGCCCCACCTCCATTTGCCTGTGCTCGTCATAACTATAAACAACAGGGGCTCTGCTGTCAATGCCACAGGACCCCGTGCAGCTGTTGGAAAGTACAAATCATCAAGGCTTCTGAGCACACCCAAAAAAACCCAGAGCACCTGTGGGAAAAGATCTCTTCCACATTCCAAGAGGCCCAGACATTCTCTCCGAGCCATTCCATCCATGGGACCAAATCAGGAGGGATGGTGTTGAGCCATCAGAGGCTCTGCTAGCAACAGTGGGAATCAAGGGCATTTGTTGTCCTGAGCAACTGGATATTCCCCCACCATTAG
The DNA here is from genome assembly GCF_002925995.2 of Terrapene triunguis. Classification (NCBI taxonomy): domain Eukaryota; kingdom Metazoa; phylum Chordata; order Testudines; family Emydidae; genus Terrapene; species Terrapene triunguis. Next base: position 13,942,714 of record NW_020664589.1, read on the forward strand.
CATAAAGGAAGCAAAGGTCTTGCCCAGCCTTCCTTGCAGGCTTTCCAGGGTGCTACTGTTGGATTTGGCTAATAGGCCAAACTTGAAGCCTATGCAAGGATGCATTGAAGTAATCAGAGTACCGGTCACTGGGCCCCAGTGAACTGTACAGTCAAATCAAATCAAAGTCAACAAGGGAGGGCGGGGAAAACCCATCCATGTATCAATTCTCTCTTACGGCTAATGGCCCATCATAAACAGGGCACCAGCAAGAAGAGAAGTACTGTAGGCTGGAGCCAGTCTCTGCTTTTTCCATCGTCAGTTTTCCCCTCCGTCTCAGAGATGGTTGCAAAACAGACAAACCATTTAAAAATACCCCCAAAAGGGTGAGTGGGGAAAACCTGACCTTTGCTAAAAGCTTTGGATACAAGCCCAATGGCGCTTAACCTGGGGAGATGTAAGACAGGGATGTCTGTGAGTAGAGAGGACAGTAGAGAGGCAGCCTGCTACCGCTGCACTTCAGTTTGTCACTACAGATTTATCTAGAGACATGATCTAGTGGCACTGAGCACAAGACTAGACTCTAGGAATCACCAACTGCTAATCCTGGCTCTGACACCGATTTACCAGGCAGACTTAGGCAAGTCACCCTCACTGTCAGTTTCCCCATCTATAGAACAAGGGATGCTATTGACCTACCTCCCAGGGGACTTGGTGATGGTAAATATTTGCAAAGCACTGTGAACCATAGAAGCCAGGGAGATGCCCCACATGCAGTACCAAAATCCACCTCCGCATAGGCAGAAATATCTGATCTGCACTGGAATGTCCTCCACAATGTAGTTCCTAGGACAGTGGCTTTCAAACTTCTTAGGCTGTGTACCTCTTCCAAACCACGTAGTCTACCGTGTACCTACATCTGAGCTAGAGTCATAACATACCTATGAAAATGGCGGGGGGGGGGGGCAGAAGCATCTGTAAAGGAGAAGACAACGTGTTGTCCACCATTACAGGATTTTTCTTGCGTACCCTCTGACGAGAGCTCGCATACCCCAGCTGACCTTCTTCCAAGCCCAGGGCAAGAGGTTCGCCACAGTAACAGAACTTGTGATGATTATAAATTTAAAGAAACCCCCCTCTAGTACAAGACACCGAACCTGAGGGAGGTGGGAGTAGAAGCCACTTTTGTTCTAAGTCTAGTGGCCTTCTGATTGGCACCAGATTCCTAGATGGATGATGACCCTTCTCCATGCACTAGGGTAACAACGTGCTTCCTGCCGCCTGAAAAAAGGCTGTGTGGTGTCTTCGGGTTTGTTTGGCTTTTGACCAATTTGTGGAGCTGGATGCTCACAAACAACCCTATGATAACAGAGCGATGCACACAGTCCAGAGCTCATAGGCAACCCAACAGCAAAGCAGTATGTACAGTATGCTGGCTAGGAGATGCTGTATTTTTAAAAGGAGACATGTCAGTCTGGAGTGCTCTACAGGGAGGCCAGACTGGCTGATCTAATGGTCCTTTCTCACAGGGTCCTAGAGCCCAGGCTCCAGTCCGAGCCCGAATTAAACAGCCCCTTAGCCCACACCCTGCAAGCTGGAGTCAGCTGACGGGGCCAGCTGCAAGTTTTTAATTGCAGTTGCAGACATAGCCTCAGGGTCCTTTACAGCTCCCTCCGCAGCAATCCCAGCCATGCTGACTTGACTAGGATCCTTATAGTTTCATCTTCCCATGAGCCAAACCCTGGGTTCCACAGCCTGACGCGCTCTCACATTCTCTGACCCAGGTAAGACACTTTCCTTTATCTCCAGCCTTAGGTGTTATTCCAGCCTCACCTCTCTCTGGGGGCTTACCTTTGCTTTCCATTGAGACAGCCTTTCTGCTCTGCATTATGAAACACTGCCCTCTGCTGGTCATGTCTCAAATCACCTCACAGGTCTTTTTCTGTGTTTTCTGTGTTTTCATAGCCATGGGAAGAGCGTATTCTGAGAGACCAATGCATTGGCACCTGAATTGCAAGGAGAGCAGTAAGTAATGTACTTCTGTGGTGCTCACAAAGGCAATTATCTTAGATTCCAGAAACTGGAGGAGATTATGAGGGAGAAATGCTAGTTCTTGCACAGTTAATGTTGCAGGAAGTTTTCCATTCTATGCCCAATTTTGACTGCTCCCCTCCCCTTTATCAAAAATCAAATAAAAATCCACCCCAAATTTCAGACATTATTTTCTGCATGTGTAGGAGTGCCATTGGGCAGCTGGAGGAACACACAGAAGAGGCCGATCAAAAGTATCCCTCCATCGAACAGTACTCAAAGCAAAGGTAAAAATTATGGGGACTTAACACAGAGGACATGCCAAGAGTGGACCAGGATAGACAAGAGTGCTGGTGCCTAGTTCACGCTTTAAGCAACATCTATTACCATGGGAAGGACTCAAGTTTCTGGAAGGTTTGAAGCAAACTAGACGGTTGGAGAGTTAAGAGAAGCCAAGATTTAAAAAAAAAAAAAAAAAAGATGGTTCACTTTCTTTGGGTTTCTCCCCTCTCAGGAGCAGCTTGAGCTGGAAAATCCCATTTCATTTTGTTCACATGGCATTACCGAGAAATGGTACCTTTGAGTATTGTTGGGGAGTTAATTATTTAAAGTCAAATTCCTCCCACTAATGCAGCTCCCATTGTCTTCATTAGGAACTGCATCCATGCATGTGGGTGTAGAATTGGCTTATAGTTAGGAACGGTACCTGCTGGCCTTTATAGGGTGTATGAAGCCTGCAGTAGCCAGTTTATATCCATGCTGCACATTCCCAAGCTGTAGGGCTGAGGAAAAGAGAGACGTTGCCGAGGAAATCATGGCACCCTAAGTTGGACTATGACCAGGATACAAGGTTGAATATTGTTACCCTTGTGAAAAGCATCATCCAATGAGCACAAACTGCCAAGGTTTCATTTCTATGTCTTATCAAACAACAGCACCTGCAGCAGAGCCCCTTGAACGCCACTCTGGGACATCGGCTCAGTATTATTCAGCATTTGTCACCAGCTCCACTGTGTGTTAGAGGTGCCGTCCAAGCACCGACCCAGCCCAGCCTGGGAAGTAAGACAGGATCACAGCACCAGGTGGTAGGACAAGAACAGAAGCTACAGACAGCTACACGTGGACATTTATGTCAAAGGCTCCAGAGCCCAGGAATGACAGAAATTGAGAACTTCTTCACCAAGTAAGAAAAGATAACTACAACACAAAGCTGTGCTCGCATTGTCGTAAACTAGGAAATGTGAAGTTGGTCCCTTTCTTTCATAGGTTTTGCTCTGCAGCAACAACTACACAGAGTAAAGCTTAGAAAGCAGGTGGGCAAATCTTATTGACCACATCAGCTTGTTTACAGAATCTAGCACCAACATAAAAGGGTTTTCACAATGCAGATCCACAATAGCTCTGTGTGAACAGAGGCATGGGCCTTTCATGAACTCATCCTCCACAGACCCAGTATTGATCACAGAAATTGCAGAATAAAGTAATGTACAAGTGACTCCCCCTAAACATAAAACCCACACAAGTTGGGCATGTATAACACAACTTTATTGTATTAGTACTAGTGTAGCCTAACACTGTGAAGCAGATCAATGTCAATGTTGCTTTATTCTTTTAGGAAGGGTGTCCCTTTTAGAGGGCAAATATATTTCTATTCAGGTCTCCCCTCCCTCTGTGTATCAGAAATTAATAAAGGGACTGGCTAGAATTCTAATTACTTTGGGTTTTATGCAGCTGCAACATACTGATTGTCCCGGATTGTATTTCCTTTCACAGTCAGAGGAAGTAAAAGGTGCAGTGGATCTGGTTACTAGCAGGTAACCTTAGCTTGACAAACCTACATACAACCCTGCCGCTTCAGTTTCAGACGTGGAAATAATGCTTATAAATGTAAAAAAATAATTTCATCTAAAAAGGCTCCAGTGATCCTGACAGCACATAGAATTTACTGGTACCATGCAGGTAAGTGCTTTCTATCATTTAGCTACGGTATACAGTGGGGGAGGAGACAATTTAGAATTGCAAATGTTACCTTGGGTCATCAGCTACAATAGGACTGCGCTGACTCCAACCCACTTACTAATGAATATGCCTATAGTAAAGTAACTGGAAAGTCGGTTAATTTTAGTTATTTATGCTAGAAACCATGACTACAAAAAAGCATGGAAAAAAGAAGTCCATATCTACTAAATACAGCTTGTACAATTGTGTTAAACTACGAGGTGGAAGTCTACCTTGGGAAAATCATTTATCATTTTAAATAGCAGCCCAATCCCTTGGAATATTTAAAATGAGACCAGGCAAAACATTAACAGACATACAACAGGGGACAGTCCTAATTAGTAGGGAGATCATCTAGATGAAATGATCAATTTCTTCCAACTCTAATTTCTGGCATTCTGAATGAGAATGAGTCTCTATAATTAACAAGTCACAGAGACTTTCCTCTTTCGTTCACAATAATTCTTCAAGTTATGGGCATTTAATATAGAATATCAGGGTTGGACGGGACCTCAGGAGGTCATCTAGTCCAACCCACTGCTCAAAGCAGGACAACCCCCAGACAGATTTTTACCCCAGTTCCTTAAATGGCCCCCCTCAAGGATTGAACTCACAACCCTGGGTTTAAGCAGGCCAATGCTCAAACCACTGAGCTATCCCTAAATGTCACAAAGACTCTGCTGCATAAAGCTTTTAAAATTATCCAACTTATGCTGGAGCACATTGTGTAATCTCTTGGGTCATTAGGAAAACTGACACCAATAAATTAGACCAAATTCAGAAAATATTAGCATGTTAATGTATGTTGCTACCATTTCCATATGCTGAACAGAGTAGGCCTGACAGACTAATGGGCTTATCACACTTTTCATCCATGGATCTTTTAGCCCTTCACAAAATGTGGGCATCATTCTCTATTTCACAAACGGAGAAAGTAAAGACCAGAGAGGAAACGTAATTTGTCCAGAATAGCAGAGCAGAGAAACAGAACCAGGATGTCCTGGCTCTACATTAGCCCGGTATCATCTGAAATGACTACCGGTATAATCAGTTAGAGGTAGAAGTGAATGTCCATCTCTTCTCCAGGTGATGTTCTGCAGGCTTCGGACACATCAGTGGTGTTTTATTATATTCAACATCATGCTTTTCCATGCTTTGCTGTTTGGAGGAGATTTGCTGGAGGAATACTTTCTACATTCGCTACCTGTCACCTACACTGACATGAAAATTCTCAAAATCAGGGAGAAGGCCAGGAAATTAGACATGGATCCCCTAAAGACCAATATGTCCAAATCTTACATCATCAGCAGTTCAGAGGTGTGCTCAGATCGAGAGGTATTTCTGCTTGTTATTGTGTGCAGCAGCCCAGAAAACAACACAAGGCGTAACCTGATCAGACGAACATGGGGAAATGTGACAGGCATCAGGGGGTATGCTGTGCTTGTTTTGTTTGCTTTAGGAAAGGCAGCTTCAGAAGCCATCCAGTTAGACATCAGTGAAGAGTCTCAAAAGCATGGAGACATCATTGAAGGAAACTTCCTTGATTCTTTTGAGAATCAGACACTGAAGACTGTGATGAGCATGGAGTGGACTGTAACATTCTGTTCCACCGCAAGGTTTATTCTCAAAACCAATGAAGAAATGTTTGTCAACATTCCAAGTTTGGCTGAATACTTGCTTAGCTTAAGAACACATCTCGAGGATATTTATTTTGGAAGGGTCATTCATCAAGATATGCCTGACAGAGACCCTCAAAGCCAGAGCTTTGTTTCTCTCAGTCAATACCAAGAAGAGTATTACCCAGATTACTGTAGTGGAACGGCTTTTGTCATTTCCCAGGATGTTGCTCGGAAGATATACATTGTTGCCAAGGAAACACCAGTTTTGGTTCCTCCTGATGTCTTTGTTGGAATCTGTGCTAAGAACGCTGGCATCATACCCATTCAAAGTTCTAGATTTTCTGGGAAAAAGCACATTAGATACAATCGATGTTGCTACAAATTCATTTTCACCTCTTCCGAAATGAAAGATGAGCTATTTAAAGAATGGAAGGAGATAAGTGATGGAAGAGACTGCACTTTACTGGAAACTTATTATGGGCTGGTGTCCTGCAGAGTCTTGACCTACTTTGACAAGTTTAAACATTTTAACATGGAAACAATAAAAAATGAGGCTTTGCATTTTACCAACTAAGATTTCATTTCTTTATGTGAAGAAACTCTATACTTACACCTTTAACTGTAATTTTTCCTGTTAGAAAGTTCATCTTATCTTTCACCTTTTGCTTTGAACATTTCCTCTCAACGTTAGTTTTTAACATGTGAAAGTTCCCCCCACCCCACCCTGTTCTGACAGTGAATTATTCCTGATGCTAAAAAAGGATGTGTGTGTTTTAATTCAGTGATTTAATTTATGATGCGTGCACCGGATGTGCTTTTTTTTCACATAAAGAATGTAGAACTGCATGCAATTCTTATTTTCTAAGTAAAAACTGTTTTAAAGAATTGGTGTATATCCACTGTTTTTTCATGTCATCTACTTGTTTGCCCCTCTATGCAGCAACTAGTTTTGATCCAATTTGACTGAGTGATGCATCATTCAATCCCAAACTACCTTGCAAAATATGGAAATCATATCACTCTCCAGTGAAATGTAGTTATCTCTGCATCCTTTTAACAGTGTAGGACAGAATGAAGAATAGAGCACCCCGTTGAAACTACCAGGGGAACAGCTTGATAAGCAGATTTCACACAGAATACCCAACCTAACTGCCCTGTATTTAATGAACACAAGCAGTCATGACCTGTTTATATTTCATTCAGAAGACATAGCCTGTAGCAGCCCTATACAACACAATTATGTTGGAATATGGGGGTCAGCATTGAATCAGCAATAAGAATGCCACCTAATGTCTGCCACCACTTCCTGTAAAGCCTTAAGTTCTCTTTGGAAGTCTCTCATCCAAGTACTCCTTTTTGGGTCAGGAACCCTACAATTACACCACCATGAAATTTCAGATTTAAATAGCTAAAATCGTGAAATTTGCTATTTTAAAAATCCTATGACTGTGAAATTGACCAAAATGGACTGGGAATTTGGTAGGGCCCTAGGGATGACCAAAGAGAGCAGCAGGATAAAAGTTGTGAAGCTAATGGAAGAGCTGCACTCATATGTTGGACTTAATGCCAGTTTTGTTACATTGGTCTTATATGATAAGTTGGTGAAAAAATTCCACTGAAACTGCTTTGACAGAAAATTGGGTTGTTGTCAAAACATTTTCAAGACAAATCTGCTTTGGGCCGAAAACTTTTGTTTTTTTTTTTTAAACCAAGTCAAAATGTTCTATGGATTCTTTTTTCATTGATATTTTCGATGGTGAAAGGGGACTCCTCTCCTTTCAGACACACACATTTTCTGAACAGTTCTAATAATAAGCAGGTAAAGAGCGTGTGAAAGAACACATTGAGTCCTCAGCTATTAATTCAATGCAGTTGCTCTGGCTAGCAGGAGTTAGTTTACTTTGGAGCAGTTGAAAGAAGAGGGCTGTGGGAGTTTGTGCTTTACTGAGGGATCATTTACATGGGGACATGCTAGAAAATTAAGCCCCTTTATGGACAAACTTCAAAATTAAAGTGACCTTAATTCAGTTTATTTTATTTCACTTTGAAGTGAATTAACTAAACTGAATTAAGGCCATTTTAATTCTACACTGGGGCCTAATGCAGTTTAATTAATCCACTTTAAATTCACACCTTAAGAAAGTTAAACTGAATTAACTAGAGTGTCCCTATGCAGACAAGCTCTTAACCTCTGAGATTTTGCCAAGTCATTTTCCTGAATTCCGATTGCTTCATTGCTTTAACCATTGAGGAGAAAAAAAAAAAAAAAAAAGTTATTTTATATCTCATGTGTGCACATTATAGGCTATCAACAGCATGCAAGCCACATGGCTTTGAGGAAGGAGTATGGAACAGTGCTTAAGTGGCTAGCGGTAACCCACTGAAGGATCAGTCTCTGCATTTGTCAGAAGGGAGAAAAAAAATAAAATTTTATATATAGTCATATATACATATACATATACACACACACACACACACACTTTCCCCTCAGAATTAAAGCGAGTGGCAGCTTTCAGTAAAGCTCACATAAAAAAAAAAAAGTGTATATATACAAACATGAAAACACCTCGGTGGCATTGTAAAATGTTGCATAGACAAATGTAGCATATGCAGCCAACGTTCCCAAACATTGGTTATACATAGTAGTTTTCATAAGTGACAATTGCAAATGTTCACACTTATCACATAAAGGAAGAGACTCACGAATTGTAGAAAAGTTTACTGAAATGTCAGTACACTGTTCAGATAGCAACCAGCATACAAAAACCACTTAACATCTTAAAGTTAAACTAGCCAGCGCAAGTGGAAGGTATTTTTACATTCAACATAATTTTTACTGTTTTAAAGTTTTTCCATGCATGCAGGATTTCTGACATTTTTGCACTGTGCCAGTGGAAGACAGTCATTAGCCATTCCCACGTAAAAAGCGAAACAGTTAATATTGGCCAATACAGTCTGTGCAGAGGTAATGCTATCTAAGGTGTTTATTGGGCACCTACAACCATAGGATATAGACGCCGCTACTGGTATAATCTTGAATGAAAAAATCTTTTTTAAAATTCCAGTTCATAAGAATAAGTGACAGACATGTTGCATAAAAAGTTATTCTGCGTTTAAATAGTATATTACTCATTACCTTTCCTCTCCCGCCCCCAACACTCTAGCTTTTCGAAGTCCTCTTGCACCTCGCATCACCATTAAAAGGTCCTGCACCACAGCACTGATCTGGCAGCAGTCAGCTGGATGTTGTTTCCTCTGCAGCCCAACGCCATTTCTCCCTGGCTCAGCCAGAGGGGTGCTGCAGTGCAACCAAGGCATCCTATTCATTTGCCTGATTTGGGGGGCAGGGAAATGAACAAGCTACTTCTGTACAGATATCCAACTTGATATTTTTATGACTACTTCCTGTGGTTATCTTCATTTAATACATTTTTTGAGTATTCCACATATTTTATTTTTTATCCTTGGAACTAAAATAATATGTAATTCATGGTTAAAATAAGACAGAAGAAAAAATATATATAAAAGTCTTGATTTGTGGACCAAAATACATTACATGGCCCATCTAGTCTGAAATCCTGTCCTCCATAGTAGTCAAACTGTTCTTCAGAGAATGTGTAAAACCTATGTGGTTTACCAAATTATAATAGGCTATAGCAGGGACTGGCAACCTTTGGCACGCGGCCTGCCAGAGAAATCTGCTGGCGGGCTGGGCCGGTTTGTTTACCTGCATCATCCGCAGGTTCGGCCGATAACAGCTCCCACTGGCTGCGGTTCGCCGTGCCAGGCCAACGGGGGCTGCGGGAAGCGGCACAGGCTGAAGGATGTGCTGGCCGCCACTTCTTGCAGTCCCCATTGGCCTGGAGTGGCGAACCGCGGCCAGTGGGAGCTGCGATCGGCCGAACCTGCGGACGCTGCAGGTAAACAAATCGTCCCGGGCCACCAGCGGATTTCCCTGGCAGGCAGCGTGCCAAAGGTTGCCAATCCCTGGGCTATAGCCATGAGTTACTTCCTCCACGGCTAAATTTATGTCCTTAAACAGAAGGCTTTATGCTCTTATCACTTTTACTATAACTAACATTACCGAAGTTCAGATATAATTTAAAAGTGATAACTTTTAAAATGGAGAGATCAATTTTTGATCAAAATGACAGTAAAATCTATTTAAAATTTGTTTCTAAGCAAACAGATTGACTAACAGACTGTGGTTCATACAATGTCCTCTTAAACAAATTATCTTAATTGCAGTACAAAGAAGGTCAAAAAAAAAAAAAAAAAAAAAAAAAAAAAAAAAAAAAAAAAAAAAAAGGCAGCTTCCAATTTGATTTAACACTCACTTTATCAGACAGTATCTTTAAAAATGTAAGATTTTTCATGTTCACTTTCCCCATAAGATGTAAAGAACATTCAGAACTGTTTGTTTATACAAGACTTACATCCAGCAAACCAAACTGGAAAAAAAAACAATTATTTTTGCACCATCTCCTGTAGGCATGAAAGCCCCCAAAAGTAGCTAGTGTAATTGTAATAAACTAAACTGCTTATGTCAGTCATTAGACAAGGTTATATCAAAACAACATTATAAATGTACAGGAAGCGGATTTATGTACACCATGATGCTTTAAAGTGCCCTACGGCTGTTTGAGAATTACTCTCCTGACTCGTAGTTGTTTTCAGATTAAAACAACTGAGTCAAATGCTTTCTAAAGTTTCTTTCATGAGGTTAGAGCCTCTAAACTGGAGCCATTTTGGACCAACCACTGCTCCAGTAACACTGGATTGCTAAAAAGGAAAAAATGTGATGACGCTGATATTATTCTGCCCCTTCCACAGCAGTAGTAGAAACAGCCTTAACGTAATAAGGACCTTCCTGCAGATAAGCCCTCAGCCTTAAGTAGTATTGGTTTCCAAATATTTCAGCTATTGTTTTGGAATTTACAAGGGCCTTAACCAGTTCATATTTGGCATCCTTTGAAGCTTTGTCAGGTTCCACAGATCTGTCTACAATATATTCCACAAATCCTGGACTGTCAAGCATCAGTTTTTGTGCCCATGGTTGGTTTGCAATAGCCTAAACATCAAGAAAGAAGAAAAATAATCAAGTTTGGATTTTTTTTAATATGCTAATATAATACACTGATTGTTAAGCAATAGTCAGGGACAAGAATACAACTGAAATCAGATATGCAGTCTGGGCAACCGGAGGATGGAGACTAGAAGAAGACATTGTGGCTGTCCAATCAAGCAGTAGTATTTTAATTCTAGACACAGATTCTAGAGTTATTTTTCCCCTTTAGATTGTAAATGAATTATGGATCATCACTTTTGTGGCACCAAACAATGAGGAGAGGCTAAAACTTAATTCATTTTTTAGTTTACAAGAGGATATAAAGTGCAGACCAGACTCATTTGGTGCCTAGTTTGGATTCTATTTGGGTTCCGGTCTGATGTATGAGGGTTGGACACAGATTTGTATACAGAAATCAGTCTACAAAGATAATATTTACACACATTATTACAACTTGATGCTATCACTAGGAAAGGAATTTACAACTTCTGGTCTCATTTTAAAAAAAAGGAAACTTACAGTAAACACTCTTAAAGCCCCACAGTGGAGATCAGGGAATGGCTGAGTACCAATACTTCTGAAGAGTTCCAATGGCTGGCTAGACAAGGCAGCAAACCAGGATTCAGTCATTCCTAGCAGGTCTTCTGTTTGCTGGTCTGGCTACACATGGAGAGAAAGTATGAAATAGGCTAGAAACATTGTGATGAATAATTTTTGCATTTTTAATATTCGTTCTCAAGAGTCAGGAAAATTATAAAGGAAAAAATCAATTTAAAACTAAGTCACCTAGCCAACAGCAGTTTAAACAAAGAATTTTAAGTATCAAATTTACTTTTCCCAAATATGCAGTTCACTTTTTGTATTTCACTCAGTTTGGAGGGTAGAATTTTCTCACGGATTCTTAGGAGTTTCACTACTACTACTTCTGCTGGAATTCACAAGGCTGCAGGGGAAGTTTAAATGAGGATGCTTCACTCAGGTGAAAAAAATCTTGAAACCATTTCCATTAAGTGGGGTGGGTTACACAACCCAATTACAACATTCTGGTCTTCAAGTAGTTTTACAATGTCCCTTTAAGCCATAAGTATTGTACTACATGCACTTTCCTTTTCATTGTAAAAGTTGTCTATTCTGAGCAAAGTGACAATTTCACGGAACTTTAGAACTTTGCATTCTGAACACTGAAAACAGCTATTATTTAGCAGAAATGTTACGTATCTAAGCACAAACACTTCACTTACATGAATTAAAACCACAATGTTACTCTTCTCCACTAGCAAATACAGTATTTTTTTAAATAAAAGTTTAAAGAGTTCATTACAAAAACAGTAAACTATTAAGAAACCTTGACTTAGCCTCTACAAAACACACAATAGTGTCATTTCTCTACATTTCAAACAACTTACTGGCAAGTAAAGAAGCGATGATATGGCATCCAAACATCGAAGTCTTAGCTCTGCTGGGGGATTCTTTGCCTGGTGCCCGATTCTGTTTAACAGATGTTGAAATCTACTCCCTTTGAAATTAAAAACATTAAGAAATTTTCATTTGTCATGCATACTCCCAACATACTAATAAAATCTCCAGTAACTTCTGTACGATGTCAAATTATCAGTATTACAGTAGACTGAATTAAATGCTAGAGAAGAGCGCTGGGATGCACAGCCTGAGCAAGAGCAGTTCTAGATATACTATACTGACAATACATATAGCTGCCATCTGTTGGTATGGACTTTCACCAAACTGGGTTAGTTTTGAACCAGTAGTGAAAAGGGTTCTGTATCACATTTCGAATCCTCTGGGCCATTTTGGTCAGCCATTTCATCTTATACTAAAAGTAGTCCTATAATCTTCAAAAAAAAGTGATGTCACCAGGAGACACACAAAAAGCATATTCATCCATGTCTGTAGGCAAAAAGATGTATATTACATGGCTGTATTTTCCTCATCCTTTTTAAGAAAGCATATCACAGAAGAAAGATGAACATCTCCTAAAATTACAGTGCGGTTGTGGACTTGCATTATGCTGCTCACTGCAATACGAGGAATTTTAGCTGACAGCCCAAGCTGCAGCTCTGATACTGCCATGTGTTTCATGAACACGGTTTGATCACAGGCAGTAATGCCATATATATTAGGCTCCTCTTCAGAACCAGTAGTACTTTCCTCTTCCCCTATTCTCCCACACCCTACCAAAATTGAAGAGGGACTGTGAATAGAAAAATTATTATTCTGGTGCTTTGCAGCTATTAAAACAAATAGAAATCTTTGGTAAGTAAATATATTTTAAGGTCCCTTTCCCCACTCCTGCGTGTGAAAATCCCTCAGTAAACTCTCCTTTGTCTATTAGAATATAAGGGAAAAAAAATTGATGCAAACCAGATTTCTGTAAAACCTGTTTTCCTTCCACATTTGATCCCAGGATTGCAAGCGTGTCCACAGCCACTCCAATCATGGTTGGGTCATGGCCTTCGGCCATTCCAAATACTTTTTCCATAAAGATGGGATATCGTTCACAGATCTGCTGTGGGCTGTCTACAATAGCCAGATTTCCAAAAAATTTCACAAATCCTACCAAAAGCAAAGCAAGAAACATTCAACAGAAAAGAAAAATAACGTCAGTAGCATAATTTCAAGTCAATAACCAGGAAAAGATACCAAAAAAGACTTTTACACGAATGGCATAATTAAAGAAATGTGTTGAAGATAAAATTGTTCAGCTGTAAAAAAGTAATATGACTGAAAGGACACCACTAGATAAAGCCAGTATTTTTAAAACAAATGTGTATAGCACAAACAGAGGTAGTGCAAGCTACTCCTACATGCTCAACGGATATCTAGACAAGGCTAAGAGATTTTTAAGTGGTGGTGTTTTTTTAATCCTCTTATCCCAGCCTAGACATGCCCCCACAGTATACTTCAACTTTGCTCTACAAGAGCTCATTTTCCATCACCTCTCTGGTGAAGCTGTAACAGCGCAATGGCTTCCTTGTTTGTGTGAAATAGACACCTGTCTACTAATAAATGGGCTGACCCAAGCACCACCGAGTTCCACATAAAAGTTACACACTTATAGGTGGTTGGATCCTGAATTTCAGATCAAATTGCAGTTGCTCAATATTCAAACAGGATGTAGTTCATTCATATTCCCCACTCTTTTCCTGACCACTACCCATTTAAAAAGACTGGTACCTCCTTTAAAAGAGACACTGTCAGCTTAAAAGTAATATTTAAAAAACAGTGACTTAAGTCACTAACACCTTAGATATTAAAATTATTTATGATGTTTGCTTCTCATTTCAATCACCTTGGACAATGAAAACAGGACTAGTCAGTCTCATTTTCTGAGTCTCAAAAAAAAAAAAAAAAAAAGAAACCTTCACAAAAAAATGTTTCACTCCCAATAAAAGCTCAGGAGAACATTTCTATTAAAAGGGATATCCCAACTTTAAGAGAAACAAAATTATTTCTACCAGAAGATTTTTTTTTTAAAGACCTTCTTTTACTGCAAGTAACACTTCAGATTACTATAAACTGAAATATTGGAGAAAATGAAGGAGTAGGGGTTTTTTTGTTTTGTTTTTAAACACTGTACGCCAAAATTTTGTAAGATGCAGAGTTTCTCCCACTTGTGCAGGAGTTTCACACAGCAACAGAGGTGAAAACTTACATTTTAAAAAAAATAGTAAAAATATAATCGCTAGTTTTTGTGGTTTTTCAGATGTATCTGGGCAGTGGAGTACCTCAAACTTCTTTGAATTTACATTTTTTAAACTGATTAGGTTTCAAGTTGTTGGGGTCCTTTTAATATCTTGTTTAGCGAGACAACAGCAATTCTTCAACTGCGTGCCTACTATACTTGACAGCATCCCTGTAACTCATCTTTTCCCAGTGCCCTTATGTAAAGAAGGCAATCACGTTTTAGACCATTCATAAACATTTCAGGTACATATACATTTATAACATTCTTACTATCAAAAATACACATTTCCTCTCAGGACAAAAGGCTCAAAGCCCTTAGTTTATCAGTTCTTTAGAGGTGAACAACATTACACAACGTTGGAAACAATCAATGCATAACATCACCTGGCAAATAGAAGCCTGAGAAAGGATCAGAATCTGCCCCAATGATTATATTGGAAATTTTATCAATGATTCCTTGCTGGGCAAGATATTGACGTCCATGCTTAGTGTATGCCAATGAGGTCACCATCTCTATACTGGTAGCTCTACAGAAGATAAAGAATAAATGCTCACCTGGCCTATTTCATATCCTGTTTAAAGTAACCTAAATATCTAGATAATCTCAAGAGATCGATAAAGAAAATAATGTTTTAATCTTTCACAGTTGTCATTTTAAAGGTAACATGCTCCTAATATTTATATTGCAATAGTACCCAAAGACTGCAATCAGGAGCAGAGTTCTAATTCTGTGGTTGTACTGTGCTAGTGTAAGACATGGCCATATCCCAAAGAGTTTAAAACAGAAGTATTAGCACTTAAAAAAAAAAAAATTGTCCAACTAAATTTTTAAAAGTAATTAACCTGACTTGTGAGGGTGTGGGGCGTGAGGACCTGCATGCGTCTCTGATTAAATGATCAAACTAAGCTAATCAAAGTGAGACCCCAATCCAGAATCAACTTTACTTTCAAATTTAGTTAAATCAATATTTTGTCAGTGTTTAATTCTCTCCAGTACAGCCTCTTGTGCTTGTTTGGACTAGCAGTACAAAATCAAACAAACTTGAACAGAGTTATGATTTCCTCTTCCCCCTCCCCAGTTAGAATACAGTTGTAATCCAACGCCTTTTAAATATTTTTTTATGGATCCTTGTACTTAAATTGTTTTCCAGACAATCTACTTTTGAAAACAATCTGTCAACATACCTGACCAGCACATCATCTCCAGTCAGTTCTTCAATTAGCTCAGATATTAATCCACTGTTTGCACAGTAATTCAAAGAAACCGCAGACACTGAAGAAATCTCAACAATTAACTACAAAGTAAGCACAGGAAGGACAGGTGTATAAAAGCATTTGTGTAAGACTTTGAGTGCTTGCACACCGCATTATGTTGATAAAGTTATACAGACCTATACGTTACATATTCCAAACAGAATTTTTGCCTGAAAACATTATTTATTAACCCCCATCCTGCTTTAAAAGCTTATTTCGCTGATAAGTCTTCAGACTGCAGTATGTTCTTTTGCTTTCTTCTTACATCCTGCTTTTTTCCCCCCTTTGCTCTGCTAAAAATGCCAGCCTCTCCACTCCCTTTGTTTCTTCCTCACACGTTTAAGCTTTGTGACTGCTCCTTTGCCACCCACGTACCTGAAGTTATACAGATGGCAGTGATTTACCATCACCACTCCCCATTCTTTTTTTAAAGAGTTGCACCTGTATTTTTTATTTGATTGATAGTAATATCTATAGGTGTCCATCCTAGGCTCTGGGCCCCCATCCACCATAATTTAAAAACAAAATATAATAGAGGACAGCCCATAAATATCCTCCAGACCTTCAGCCCACCCCATTTCAAAACCCTTTGAGGTTTGCGGGGGGAAGAAAACTGTGATTCATAATTTCATAAAGAATTATGGTATGCTCCTTTCCCGCCCCCACGCCATCTTTCTTCCCTCCAGAAATGTACAAAGTTTGCAAGTCAGTTAAAAATGACAGCTATGTTCCATCTCATTCCAAATCACAATGCACTAGAGTCGTGGTGCCCTGTAACAAACACCAAGAAGTACATTGCTCTTACCTCATATACTCTGTATCGTACAACATCACTTGTTGCCATGACATTTTTCAAGTCAACTAAAAAATTGCTTGCAAATAAAGCCTCCAGCCCATCTTGAGTCTGTGCTATTCTCGACAGTGATTTGATAGCCTACAAATAAAGGCAGTGTTTCGTGATAATACAGACACATACACACACAGTAGCAGAACCAACTGTAGAATGAAAAAGCAAGACAAGAAGAGTCAGTTGAATTGTTTTTTTCCAATAGGCTAAATAATACATAAGACATCTAGAGCTATGCTTTATCAGTGGGAGAAGACTGAAAAATATTGGTCTCTCTGCTGAGACTGGCAAAAGTGCTAATTATGCTGGTTTCTGTGACGTGAACAAATCCTTTAGGAATCAGACAGGAGACCACATCAATTCACTTCACAGAGGAGAGTTACCAGACAGCAACGACACGGGTTTGTTAGATGATTTTACCTAGAGTGACTCCAGAGCCTAAGACATTTAGATGCTTTTGGAATTTTTACACCAAGGCTGATCCCGGTCTCCTGGGCTATCCAAGCCCCCAATTCTCTATTATCCAAGAATAATCAAGGCTGCTAACTCAGACACTGTAGATACAACATAAGATACTTTGAACCTTTCAATTAGTGTGAAAAAGAAAAAAAGGATTTATTGTTTGCAACACTTACCTCTTTAGCTACAGCTATTTTCTCTCCACCAATGCAATAAATGATTTGCCTTAGTAATTCAGGATTATTGAGAATTTCTCTAACAGCATCTGAATTTTCAACTATTCTTCCAACCTAAAAATTCAGTTGAACATATAGTATTAGTCTGTTTCCACCAGACACAAAACACCAACATGAAAAATTTCAACAAGTTTATGTAGGATTTCTAACTAGAATCCATATACAAGTAGCAATATGGTGCTTTTGTCCTACTTTGGTACTAGGAAGTAAAGAATTAAACTGTAATAAAAAAAAGTGATAATAGATTAAAACTAGCCAAGAATGGTCAAAGATCTAACCTACTATTTGAATATAGGAGTTACGGTCCATACCTGAGCTACAGTAAGAAGTTTAACTGAATCATCAGGATGAAAGAGTCCTTTTTGAAGTTCTTCTCTGAAGTTTTGGATTACATACAATGGATCCACTGCCTGAAGAAACCGCTCCAAGATAGAAACACATAAAGCAACCTGTTCTCTGTTTGCAGGGGAAGGAAAAACACCCCTTAGATCAGTGTTCCCGAAACATTTCAGAGTCACACCTCCTCTTACCCTGTCCGCCCAGACACACACACACACATCCCAGGAGTGGGGCCGCAGCTCCAGCGGGGAGGGAGGACGACATGGACAGGGGTAAGGGAGCTGAGGCTGGGGCCACAGCTGTGGGCAGGACTGGGAGCAGAGCCCTAGCTGGGGCCCTGGGCACATGGCCAGCAGCCAGGGCACGGGGCTGGGGCCAGCAGCCAAAGGGCACTCCCCATGGGGGCTGGCCCAGGCTTCAACCGTGCCCCCCAAACATTCCTCCATGCCCCTTTAAGGGGGGCACACCCCAGTTTGGGGACCTCAGCCTTAGCTAAAGAATTTAACAAGTTAAGGCAAACAGAAACAACTCTGTGACACAGAAACAACCCTGTGGCTATTTCCCACCAACTGAGTTTTGTCACCATTCTGAATTTTGCAGAATAATCTAGATTTTACTACTACAGGCCTATGCACGTGCAAAACAACTTTGTACTGTTCTGATTCTATTTCCTGGCAGTGATAATTGCAATAGTTTATAGTCAGTAAATAAACAGTTCCTCCCATGTGCTTTACAAATAATAACCACACACCAAAAAAACCAAATCCCAACCTCCTTATGGAGTATCGGCCACATTTTACAGATGGGGAAACCATGGCAGAGAGAAAAGATTTGCCACAGGCCAAACAATGATTCAGTGACAGAGCCATGATCAGAGGGAGCCCCAGGATCCCAGGGCTGTTGCATCGCTGGGCTCTGCATACAGGACCCTATCACCCAGTGACACCCAGCACCTCGGACTGCACGACAGCGAGGAGCAGAGCATCACCCCTACGGCAACAGCACGTGCCACAGCAGCCTGGTCCCCCATGACGCCCCCCCCCCATAACAGCCCGGCCCCCCACCCGACAGCGCTGCCCCGCCCCCACCACATAGCGCCCCAGTTCCAGGGAGGCAGCCTGAGGTGCCCCCCGTACCTCAGCGACGCCGCATCGCTCACCCCGAACGCCAGCCCCCTCCTCCGGGTGCCCGCCTCCCCCCGGCCCAGGCCTCCCCCCGGCCCGGCCAACCTGTCGTTCACGTTGAGCAGAGCGAAGAGGCTTCCGAGGCGGATGTCGGGCGCCCGCTCCCTCAGAGCGCTCAGCGGCAGGGCCTGCACGGCCACCCCCAGGGCCCGCAGCTCCTCCAGCGGCTCCTCCAGCCGGGACACGCGGGCTAAGAGCTCCAGCGCCTCCTCCGCCATCTTGGCACCCAACCCAACCGAGGGAGGGAGTGTGGGGCTAGCAGTATCGCGAGAACCCCCCTAGCAACCACGCTGGGCGTAACTAAGAGGCTCCTTTCGCGTCCGGCACAATGTAAACAAAATGGCGGGCCCCTGCACCTTGCTGATTGGCTGCTGTAAGGCGAGGGGCGGGACTAGTCTGGCAAGTCCGCCCCGTGGCCTCCTGGGAGCGGAGCGGGCCGGGCCAGGCTGAAGCGTCCGCCGCGGGGAGGGCGGCGATAGAGGCGGTGGCCAGGCCGTGCGGGGAGGACGAAGACGTCTCACAGCCACCCACTGTCACTGTGGGGTGTTAGTGACATCACGCCGTGCTGGTGTCTGGCCCCTCCCGGGGGGGGGGCTGCAAGGAGCCCCCTCAGAGCCCGCCCCCGGGAGTGGCGCAAAGACACGGGGTAAAGACCCCAGGCTGCGGCCGGGTGGCCACCATCATGGCAGCCCCCGCAGGGAGGTCACATAACACACCCGCCCTGGCGTCTCGGGATGCTTCAGAATAACCCCCCCCCCCCCCCCACAAACCCCTGCTTTTAATTCTCAACAATAAAAGTCAGGTTTTTAGCCCCACAACCGAATTGCTCTGCCATCCTCTCCGTCCAACACAAAATAAGTATTCACAGAGCAGCCTCCCCAGCCGGTTACTCGGCTCCTCCCGGGAAGGACTTTTGGAAAGTCACCGTCACTCAGCTCCTCCTGGAAAGCCTCCAACAGCATTTCCTCCCCGGGCTCAGCTCCCTGATCATCTCCCTTCAGACATAGAGTCAAACTAGCTGCCTTTTGTTTTAACGTACTCATTTATTGACACTTTGCACCAGGTTCTTAAATAAATAAGTGTTGATAAATGCAAAATGAAGCTAATATGTATCCACTGCTGAGATAATTAGATGTAAAACAATCCCTTGCAGGGTAAAATCCAAAACACTTTCTGACGCTTGTGCATGGGAAGGAGAAAGTGAAGCTGACTAGAGATAAACGTGGAACAATTCAGGCTAGATGTGTTGTCCCAACGGACTGAAACGTTGCAGATACACAGTGTATGAGATTGTTAAACCTGAAATAACTTTTAAAACCTACAAGGTTGTTAACAGGCAAAGCTGTAATTAAAAGCTAGGGAGACTTTCTTTTTAAATGCTTCTTAGTTTTGTGCACTTTCAGCACATTTTATTCTTCACATTCAAATATCTTATTCTGGGAGGCGGGAGCTAAAAACACCCTAGTTTTACTCAGATTCAGATATCGCAGTGATGGGCATAATAGGCTTTGGCCAAGTCAGCGAACGTCACAGTGTCAAGTTCCCCATCTTTTAAATGGAATAATAATAATACTTACCTACATTACAGGGTGCTTTGAGGATTAATTAACTATCCAAACCCTGATTGATTTACTCCTGAATAGTGTCAATGAAGTCAATAGCATGACTCACATAAACTACAGAAGGGAATTTTTAAAGGGGCAGAATGTCTTTTCCCAGCATGGAATATAGCCAGGACTCAGGGAAAGTACTGTGGAGTCTCCAATGACCAAAGATTAGTGATCTGTCCCTAAAACTACAAATCAAAAGCTTCCCCCATAATCCGATTCTTGTGTGTCTAAGAATGGCCGTGTACATCTCCCAGTGCATCCTCAGTACCATTCCCTGAGCCAGCGGCCCCCAGCCCACAGTAAGTAGGGTGACCATCCCTCCCGGGACGGTCCCTTTTATAAACCCTGCCCAAGCCGTCCCAACTTTTGGCAAAACTGGACATTTGTCCTGTCTGCTCTTGTCAACTTGATCAAACCGGACAAATGCCCTTTTGTCACAAGGGTGGAGTGTGGAGGAACAGGGGGTGGGGGTGGCAGCGATGCCAGCCCCGCTGAGTGGGGGAGGCAGAGCTCGGGTGGGGGGCAGACAGGGCTCGGGTGGGGGGCAGGCAGGTGAGCAGCGACGCCAACCCCGTGTGGGAAGGGGCAGCAGTGCTCCGGGAGAGGCTGGCACTAGCCCTGCGCAGGGAGCGGAGGCCTCAGCCTAGCCCCACCAGTTTTCCCTTTGGGAAATATAGTCACCCTAAGGGGGGGGGGGACTGTAATGCATTCTGCAGAGTGAGGCACAGACTGGGCAGCCCATGATCCTTTCCTGCAAGGGAGCAAATCCCAGCTCTAACTTCGGGCTGGTCCGTGCCCTCGCCTTGCCCAGCTGGGCGGCAGGTGGCACATGAGCCGGGTACCAGCCCCTCCTGGCAGCAGCAGCAGCAGCAGGAGGAGTTTCCGTGTCCACTGCAAACACCCCTCCCAGCCAGACCCGCCGCCACCGGCCCCAGCAGCGCTCTGGGCTGAGGCTGAGCAGGTGGAGGGACGGGCTGGAGGCACCGGCCTTGGCCCTGGACTAGGAGCGACCTGCAGGATGAAGCTGGACTGGCTAACTCAGCGCTGCCAGCTGCCGGCTGCCCAGGGCTGCTCCCGTCCGGGGTGTTTCACTTGGCTGCTGGTAAGATTGCTCCCTTCGTTGCAACCGGCTGTGAGCCCCGGTGGGCGCAGGCAGGGTGCAGATCATGGACGGGACAGTGCCCGGGGCAAGGCGATTTCACCTGGAAGGATCGTTTCCGCTGGTCCCTGAGGCACCAGCTGCCCAGCAGGGCAGGCAAGGAGAGCGGGGGAGCTGCTTAGGGGAAGATGAATCGGTGAGCAAGCGGCACCTCACCTGAACACCCTCCCCACCCCAGTTCAACTCCCCGCATGCTGCAGAGCAGAGCGCAGACGAGTCAGTGTATTCGTTCCTGTTTTGTTGGGTAACTTCACAACAGATTCACTTTTCCGGGACACTAATTGCACCCAGCTGAGTGCATTTCCCAGCAAACTTCTCCCTAGCTGTGGGAAAGCTGCAAAGATGCACTTAGCAGAATACAAAATTCTCTGTCTTGGGACAATGCAGATCCCAAGACAAGTTATGCTTTCAGTGTTTAGAAAAAAGACCCATGCACATGCCAGTCTGTATATAGATCAATTCCTGATGCCCAGACATCTAATCCAGTGGGTGATTAGGAGATGCAGATGTAGAGATTGGGGGGCGGGGCAGAGGGACTTTCAAAAAATTGATCTGAGAGAAGAAACACACATATGAAAAATATTCCCTTGTGGACATTTTCAGACTTCTCATTTGATTGGAAGGCAATTTTAAAAAGTTTCTTTCACCAGTGCTGAGGAATCCTTGCTCTACTTAAGGCTGCCATGATGATTTCGTTTAGTGATGCATCAACACTAGAGTTGTTTATCAAAAACATTGATATGGGGATTTCAAACCCGGATCCAAAACCAGTCCTAGGTTTTGTTTTGCAAAATTTAAGGGATGACATTTTGCAAAATTGCAAATGTCCTGGATTTGACCATCACTTTCCAGTCTCCCATTTTTCAGTGATTGTATGGAGTGTTCGTGCCCCATTGGTCCCAGGATATTAGAGAGATAAGGTGGGGGAGGTAATATCATTTATTGGACCAACTTGAGAGGGACAAGTTTTCAAGCTACACAAACCTGAAGAAGAGCACTGTGTAGCCCACATTGTCTCTCTCAACAACAGAAGTTGATCCAATAATAGATATTACCTCACCCCCTTGTCTCTTTAATATCCTGGGACCAACACAGCACCAACAAAATTGCATATTTTTCAGTCATCTCACTGAATTTAGGATCCCACAACGGTGGTTTTTGAATCTAAGTCACTTTAAATATTGGTTTCAGAGTAGCAGCCGTGTTAGTCTGTATCCGCAAAAAGAACAGGAGTACTTGTGGCACCTTAGAGACTAACAAATTTATTAGAGCATAAGCTTTCGTTGGCGGCTATGGGATATGCATCCGAAGAAGTGGGCTGCAGCCCACGAAAGCTTATACTTTAAATATTGACAGCTCTGGGTGTATCTAGATCAACAACCCAGAAATCCAAAATTTTCCAATTTGGCCTTCACTTCTTGGACAAACCCGAGGAAACAACGATTGCATTGCTGCATCAGATTTCTCACTTCTTGTCGGGAAAAAACAGGAGGGTTGTAAACATTGTATTACTCTTTATTTACAAATGTTGCTCACTGGGACAGCCTCAAGGGATGCACATATAACTTTCATGGTTGCCATGCTGAACAGAAGGGAGCATGTATTTCTCTCCTAATAAGGGGAATAGAAGCACTGCTCTACTCTGGCAAATACCCAGGCCAGAACTGGCTCTGTTTTGAGTTAAATGTAAGTTGTCAATGTTCCTTTAACCTGAGCGTGCACACAACCAAATTCATCCATGGAGTAGCTCTATAATCAGATGTAGTTATTCCAGGGATGAATTTGACCCACAAAATTAAATACACAGTTGAGATAACAGTGGAGACTGTTCGGTTTCAGTTTTGGTGCTTTTAAATCAGTGCCTATAACATAGTATGCAAATATTGTGTGAGTGAGTTATGATTTCCTTCTGTAAATATGTTTTTGCTGTACTTGTCCATAGTGGAGACAGAAAGGCAGAAATTCCTTTAGCAATAAATTGGATACCAGGCTTGCATAAAAATCTGATTATCTTCAATCTCTACGATGCAATTTCTCATAAAACAAACTGTCTGATCAGCCAACCAAACTATACATTTTTATCTTATTTGCATATTAAGGGCCCACTCTTACAGCTTTACTTCCCTTCGGTATCAAGTCTGAAATAATAGTTTATACTGAAGGTCAGTTCAGCTTGTTCTTGGTTTTGTTTAAAGGATGGAATGTCATTTATCCTGCCAACAAAGTACTTTATGATTCTTGTTTAAAAAAAATTATAAATGTTTTTTATGGTTGTACAGTGAATTTTTTTGTACATGCACATTTTGAGCATGATTATTGCTGAAGCAGGTGGCCCCAGTCTCTTAGGTTCTGTTCTGGACTCTGAAACTGACCTATTTATGCACTAAACCCACTGCTCTAATGTTGGATTGAACCCACTACTGGGGAATGGTTATTTGTTTTAAACATTGTTTCTCTGAACTAAAATAATAAGCTTTATTGTAATAATGGCAACACAACGAATGGAGACTTTCTTCTTGGCTCATACATACAGTAAATGCTTGGGGTTTCTTTAAAATACAACCTAAATTTGAGGGACACACTTGACCTGGCATTCTCACTGTTGTATTTTGCATTCTTTAGGTAATAACTCTGTCTTTACTGATGTACCCAGTGCTGAAGAGTCTAGGTCTTCAGCTGCACTCTGCAGTCACTGGCAGCTATATCTCGGGAACCCAGTCCATTGCTTTCGTTAACTGTCCCAATGAACAAGTTGCAAAGGATATTGCAAGGTACGGTGTCACTTTCATTGTTGTTGTGCTTGAATAATTCAAAGCCTGGCTGTCATGAAGTAATGGGTTGTTTGTTTCATTTACAGTAGTTATTTCTGAGGAGGGTTTCTCCCTTTTTCTCCACATGACACACACTTTCTCTCCCACTCATGCATTAACTCTCTCCCATAAACAGCTCTGTAGAGTAGGAACTCAACCTTCTAAAGGAAAATTGTACCCCCCAAAAATATCTATCTAGCTGGTGCAGAATACAGCTGCCTGCCTCCTTCGAGGCCTAGGCTAATGTGAGCACATCACGCCTCCTCTCCAATTCCTGCACTGGCTCCCAGTCTGTTTCAGATGCCAGTCTAAGGCCTCAGTCCTAATTCTCAAGGCAATTCCTGGATCAAGCAACCACCATGTCAGCTGAACTCCTTTGAGACAGTGCAGGTCACAAAGCTCAGCAGCGGTGCATGAGGGTGGAGGGCAAATCATTCTGGGTCAAGGGGATCTGCCTCTGGAACAAACGTTCAGGTGAGATTCGGTGACTCCAGAGCATGACCACCTTGAGGAAATGTTGCCAAACTTTTCTCTTTCAAAAAGCCTTATCACCATAGCAAGAATGACACTTACAACACTGACACCCAAACACTCCTCCAGAAAAAAAAAATCCTGTAACAGTCAACCAACCAACCAACCCACCCAGAACAGAAACCAACCGAGAATAGCCCAAGCAGAGATTCTACCCTAGAAAGAGTAAAGTGTCAGAGACCCCTATGAAGTCCACTAGGGACTTCGCTATTGCTGTTGACTTTGGGTAGGACGTGCCCAGATGCTACAATGATGGGTGGCAGTATAAAAGCCTAAAATAGATAAAATAAAATAAAGAAAAGAAAACCAGGCCAAAAAAAGAGGGGGATGGGGGGGGGGGAGACAAAATCTGCCACTCAATACCCCTCCCTACTCTAATGCATTTTGCAAGGGCTTCAAATACATCTAGATCATTTTTATTTTTAATGTACCATAGATTGGTATGATGAACACTTCACAAATTCCTAGCTACATGGCTAAATAGCTGCTCTGTTCAGAATACTGGAACTGTTTATAGTGGACCGTTAAGTTTCCTGCAACACCTCTTATGAGCTCTGTTCCCTGCTAACTCTCTGCTTGCCAAAAACTCTGCCTCTCTTCCGTAATGACAGAGTGTTCCCGAACAGCTATTCAGGAAACAATGGGCTACTAAAAGGCATTTTGTGTCACCCTCAATACTGCAACTGTATCAAGTGCGTTACCACTTGATGTGTATGACAAAAAAGAATAACTGTGCATTACTGGGGAGAAGACCATTTAGTCTCTGAAAATGCTTCACATTAGCAGCTCCGCAAACATTTTCTGTCTGTTGTTCCTTCTCTTCCAGGGAAGGGAGAGGAAATAAATCACTCTCTGCAGTTCATGCCCATTGCTGAGATTTACATGTATTTTGCTAACATTTTTCTTGGTATTAATGAATTAAAGTTGAGCTCAGAGGAATTGGGATTAAGTGATAATGGGTTGTAGCAACTGGCTCTGTAGATGAAAGCTGATTTTCCAAAACCCATTAGCTGCTAGTATGGATGTCTTTATCTTTCCCCTAGCTTGCTCACTGAGGTACTTATTCCCAGACTCCGTTTGCAAGTATTTTCTTTGGTGTTTGTAAAGGGTTTCAGATTTCGAGGCCTGCTCAGCTGTAAACAAATACAGTTTGGAGGCACCCCAGTTAGAGCAAGTTATAACATGAGTGACCTGCACTGATATTAAAATTGGTACTTAGTAGAAGTCTCCCAGTCTTTACAAAATGGAGATTTTGCTTCTTTGCCTGTGTCTGATTTGGGAAGTTGAGTTTTGTGGGTCCATAGGGCATGATCAGGCCCTGAAGCATTCTGAAGGTGACCTCACAAATAATCTAACCTAAAAATATTTCAGGCTGATCATTATCTTTTATGAAGATAAGACTGGGTTACACCTGAATGTTCCATCAGCCCCCAGGTTTGCCTTGTATCTGTGCATGTCTTTTTCTTTACTTTTCTGCTTATTCATATTTCATCTGTCTAGAGTATGAATACAAATGTGTGTTAATGCTGGGACATAGAAATACACATGAAATATCCACCCCAAAGCCATCATGAAGTATACAGCCATTTTCAGCCGTCCATCTTCATCTTGTTATTAATATTTGCATTTTCCCCAGGGTCCATGTGTTTCATAGATCTCAGTTCATTGGGAGGGAATGACACCAAACAATATCCCAGGAATTGTACTTTATACTTCTATGGTGCTTTAAAAACTTGAAGTCTCACAACACCTCAGTATTAAGTGATTATTATAAGCTCTGCCCAGCAGTGACCTCCTGCTCATTGGTAAAATGCATAGGACTTTGTTGGTACTCTTTAGAGAACAGTCCCCTTCACATAGGAATTGCCTTACAGGATCAGACCCAGGATCCATACAGCCCAGCACTCTGTCTCCCCCACAGTGGCCAATACCAGCTGCTTTGGAGGAAGGTAGAAGGATTCCCATAACCTGATCATAGGTGATATCCTTCCTTGCTTCCAGTCAGTTAGTGGTCATGGCAGCCTGAAAGTTTATGTCCCTGTTATTTTTTATCCTGGTACTTTACCTGTTGTGTGGATTAACAGAGGGCTGCAGTCTCCAGGGCTCTCAAGCTGGCATGCTTCACCTGCATCAACTTGATCACTTTTCTCATGTAGTGTATCAACCACATTCTCAATGCGGTTCTGATCATGTCTCACATCTGCAATCCCTGTTAACCTTAATCTCAGACCCAAGACTTTTAGAAAAAAATTAAGTCTGATTTTCCACCTAAACTCTCACACCTCTGAGGTTTTTACCCACCAAAGCTTATGCCCAAATAAATCTGTTAGTCTTTAAGGTGCCACCGGACTCCTTGTTGTTTTTGTAGATACAGAGTAACATGGCTACCCCCTGATACTTCTCACACCTCTAGTAGATCATTAGGACTGGTTGAAAATTTTCTGTCAAAACATTTCTTGATGGCAAATCGGGTTTGACAACATGAAAATTTCCCCAGGAAATATCTGCTTTCCTCAGAAAAAATTATTTTTTGTCAAAAAAACAAAAACCTGAACATTTTTGGTTTAGTTGTTGGCTGTTTTGGGTCACAAATGTTCAGGTTTTCAATAAAAAGTTGAGATTTTTCATGGGAAAAACCTGCATTTTCTCACCAGCTGTATAGATCATGTTACAAGTACTAGGGGTTTACAGTTGAAACTAAGAGCTTGTATGTACATCACTGAATCTGAAGACAGTGGTTTCCCCTAATATCCCTTCTTTCTCCATCCCCTGCATGCTGAGGTGGCGTGCATGCTTTATACAGTTTTTTTCTCCATTTAATTCCAATTAAAAGTATGTTTTCCTAGTTATCTGGTAGTAATCTGAAATGAAAATATCTGAGTGATTATTGTCATTTGCCTTTCAGTAAGGGGCCTCTTTCAATAATTACTGAACCAGCCACTCACCTCTCTTTTAAAATAGAAATGGAGGAGTTGGAATGTCTGGACATGTTGCAGCCGTCAAACTGGGAACTGCTTCCTATCAGTTGCAAGGGGCTAGTTGGCTTGGCTTTCCGCCATTAACATCCTCAGCTCAGAATCTGTTCCTGCTGAAGTGTTAATGTCACCATGTCCTCATGCTTCTGTGTTGTATTTTTCCCTCTTCCAGTCAAGCTGCCAAACAAGTTTGCTCCAGAAACTGCTCCTCTCCAGGGATTGCCATCACTGTCAGCTTTTGCCATTAAGCTTTGTTCTATGTCCCTCAGGGTGTCAGACAGATAGGGCAGTGCTAATGTAATAGTAGTGCTACTAAAATACAAGTTAGAGTTTAATATAATACCTGTAGTAGACAAAAATAACTTATAGATCAGTGTAAATGTAGCATTTTTACTGCTATAAAATATGCCAGCTAGAAGAAGGCCTGAGCCAAAGCCTATTGAAGTTAATGAAAGACCCCTGGGGCTTGGATCAGGCCCATAATTCAGATACAAAATCTTTGTTTGTGTTCAAACCTTAACCTGGTTTAAACAGCAAAGAAATATAGGTTCAAAGAGCTAGCGCTATGTCCAGCTCTTCCCAGCGGTAGCACATGTGCACAGCTTAGTTTATGTGTAGGGTCTATAAAAAGTGTAACATTGTGTTTTCTTGTAAGTAGTAATCAGATTTTCAAGTAACTACACTTGACTAAGCAACACATTTGCAACTAGAATGAGCCACTTTAAATCTGGAACCTAAGCCTTTAGATAGGTTTGTGTGTGTGTGTGTGGGGAGAGGGGCGGGGGGTTGGTAAAGAAGCAAATCATTTTGCTATAACATGCATTTTGAAATGCACTTTGTCTTCTGAAATGTGTCCATCTCCAAGTGTTCTTGGTTTGTGCCAGTCACCAACACTTAAACCTTCATCAGCAATTGCGAAAATCAAGCATGGAAAAATTGTGTCATTGTCTGGAGACAGGTTATCACCGAGAAAAGCTTTTTGTGGCTACTTATGGATGCATAAGTACTGAACATTAAACATTTGAGGTGCATGAGCCACGGTTTAAATGGCTCCCTAATGGATACCGTTTCACAAGAAGTTATACTGCATTCCCTGTCATAGTCTGTGCTCCTCAGGGACCAATTTCTGACCTGCTAATTTGTAACAAGGATTCTGGATCAAATCTCTGCAGGAGGGACATAAATAGTTTCCTTAAAGGGACAGCATCAGAAGTTTCTTCTTCTTGTGCTCTCTCTGCTGTTTGCAATTTTCTGTTAGAAGGCGGATACAGACCTTGCCCTCCTGTTTTTCTGTTTTCATATGGCAAAAATGGATTTTCACTTTCCTGCTCCAGTTTATGTTGGCACATAAGTCAATTTACCTTTGCGTTGTTTACACCCTTACTTGTGTCAGGGATAGTATTTATTAATTTGTGCTCCCTCTGCTGGCCAACTGATGGATGCAACAAAGTGAAACATAAAATCTTGCACAAAGATTGGCTCTCTTTTGTTTTAAAAGAGATTTTTTGCAATCCATGGGATATTCCTCGTTAGAGGAAAGCCAACGTTAGCCTTCAGCATTATTGCAGAGGACTCCACAAAAGCAATATAACTTACCGGGAAATGGTCACCCATTATAGAGGTGTCACCTAAATACAGGAGTAGTTCCCAGGAACTCCTCGGTTCTAATCCCAGCTCTAATAGCGTCTGCCTGGGTGGTTTAGGATATGTCTTGTAATCTCTCAGGCCCAGCTTCCTCCTCTGTAAATTTGAGATGGGGAGGATAAATTCTTACCTACCTTAACTGGTTAAGAGGATTAATTAGTGTTTTTAAAGCACCTTGAGGAGAACAGGGCTAAGTATTATTATAGCAATCAGCTGCATCTTTTGAAAACTGTCCCCCATTCTGTAGTATGTTACTGCTTCTTCAAATCACTTAGTAAGATAAGACAGTATGACCTTGACCTAAATAGTAAAACTGAGTCAGTTCCAGCCATTCACTGGATCGTGTCACTTTCCCCCTTCTGAGATACTCTATGCTGCATGAGATTCAGACACTGCATGGCTAAAAACTCAGCTCCTTGGGCCACCTGCTCATAGTCTCCCCCATATTGTTCCCTTGGGGAAGAGTTAAGGTTATTTGACTGTCCTGTGGGGCATGGCTTCACTCCCACAGTCGCCCATGGCTCCCTCAGAAGCTGTGCTGCCATACTCGCTTTGGCAGTGGCTGCACCCAACCTGCTCCTCCAGAAGCTGGGAACCAGCCTAGACCCAAGAGAAGCATGGCTTGGAGGGCGACTGCTCTCTGGCATCTCGCCTCCCCAGTGCCCAATGCTTTGCCACGGAGGGGATTTCCCAGCATCTGTGGGAAGAAGACAATGGAGCTGCTTTTCTCCCCACTCCACAGGTCTGTCCCTTTTCCTTCCTGCTACTAGAGGAGAGGCCAGTCTGTGGTCCTGCCTTGTGGCAGGGAGAATAGTAACAAGCCGCCTCCATTGTCTCATGGATCTGGCTGCGGACTGTGTAGACAGACAAAGCAGGTCTAATAATAAAGATGTGAAAAGAAGCTTATGAGAATCCAAATGAGAACCCAGACTATCTAAATAGCTTTGCTTTATGGGTTAGGTGACAGATTTGAACCTGTTACATAATTGCATACTGGTCCCGTGGCCTGGATGTCAACAGCTGACTTGGGTTAGTTACCGTCTGTGCTGATTTAGGTTGCATTTGGGGCAGGACACCCTGTGATGTTATACAGTCCTCAATCTACATGTGGTATTTTCACAGCTTGTGACATGAAATCCTCTTTTAAGGATAAAAGATTCACTAGATGATATAGTTTGTTTCATAATCCCACCTAGGATCTATTCTAATCTGGATGCAAGGGCGATATTTTTAACTTGCTCAGAGCCAAAGCAGGTTTGTTTTATTTTGTTTGAAGTAGCGAATAGTGTACAAACATCAGCCCCACGGAGGGTTAATTCCTATTCTTTCGTTCTCTATTCACTCCTGACTCCTCTGGAATTTTGAGGTCATATTTTTGACCCAAGTGTAATTGTTAGGAGCTTAAAGTTTTCATTGCCATAGCGCTAAGTACAAAACACAGGCCAGAGTTAAAGAAAAACAAATTACAAGCCTAACAGGGCCACGCCTTCAAAGAATGTTTAACACAATTCTGGGGGCAGCGGGTGCAAAAGAAACAAGTTTGAGGGGCTCTCCAAAAGCATAGAGACACTGGTGGGGTTGGTAAGCACAACCTTTGACCTTGTACTCCTAGCCCTCTTCCTACCCTGCCCCACATTTGCTTCTGTGCTCATGTCTGCCGGCAGCCCAGATGTAACGCACCGGCAGCCCCACAATAACAAACTAGTCCACAACCAAAGGAGGAAGCTTTCTGGAAGGAATGGATTTGGGTTTCAGATTTCTAATAACTTTCTGGTATGAAAAGGCCGATGTTGTTAAACCTTTAGTACATTCGACGATTTTTAGTCTGCTGTGCATGCAAGAAGTGGAGTCTCATGATGTGAGTTTATGACTGGGAGTCAGGGACTCCTTTGTCCTAATCCCAGCTCCAATTCTTAATCTCAGCCTCAGTTTCCCCACTTGTAAAATGGGGATAAGACTGATGCACCATGGGGATGGTGCAAGGTTTCATTAGCTAGCATTTGAGACTGCCATCTGTGCCTATGAGTCCTGCATATTACCCCAGGCCAGCACTGATGCTGGAACCTTCAGGGTCTATCAGCAGCACGCTGGAGGGACCCTCCCCCTGGCTGAGCAAGTAGGAGACATGCTGAGCTAATCTCAGCTGGAAACAGATTAATCGTGCCTCAGATGTCAAGGCTTGTCACTGGAGGAAACAGCTCAAGGTTAACTTCACAGCTCAAGGTGGAGGAGGTTGCCGGGAGTGGAGGAAGTACAGTTTATTTACAAACTCACCTTGTCTGTTCTGTTTAGGGCCATTATGGATAAAAAGCTGGCTGCCTGCGTGAATATCCTGCCGAAGGCCTCGTCTATGTGAGTTGCACTGAACGTTCCTCCAAAGGACATACAAATGCTCGTCTGCAAATGGAAGCCTAAGCCAGGAATAGCAAACCCAAGAGGTGCCGGAGCACCCACAACTGGCTCAGCACCTCTCAGGATTAGGCCAATGAAACCATGCAATCAGGAGACCAATTTATTCGTAGAAAGCTGCACTGCTTTCCGATTGCTAGACAGGGAGATTATAAGAGTGACCCCTGTACTGCCACAGTGCATTAAGCATATGAAGAATAGGGGGTGGATGGTAGACATGCCCACCTGTGGCCATTTGTTTATTGGTTACTTAGGAATAGAAATCTTCGCAAAGAGGATTTTAGCCTCTTTCACCATTATTTAATGTGTGTTGTTTCTTTCCTGGGACCTAAATTTATAATATTAATTGATGTCTTCATACAGTAGGAAGGGGCAGCCTTTGGCCCTGGAATATGGAAACAGCAATAATACTCCCAGGCATCCTGGGCCTTCCACCCACAGATTGGAAACCTTGTCATTAATGAATGAAGCTCAGGACGTATTAATGACCTCATTATTAATAGGTGTTGTGACTAGCGCCTGGCCACACACACAGAGCCAGGACTAGCACAAATCTTCCATTTCCAGTGCCTGGGCCATTGGACCATCCTGCCTCTCCGAGGGCCTGCCCCAAAGCCCAATGAAGCCATCCACTCCAAGGCAGACTTCCGTGGGCTCTGGATCAGGCCCCGAATGCACCACACAGCTCCCCACCAGCCACAAATCTATCTGGGGTCCCACCCTCCCTTTCCTAACCTGGCTGGTAGAGTTGAACAACAGCACTCCAAGCAGAGCTGGTCCAAGCAGTGCAATTCTCTAACATTTCTCCCACTCCACTAATCCCTCAGTAGCCCTGGGCTCACCTGCCCCATCTCAGGAGGAGTCTCTGTTCCTACTTCAATCTCTCGCGCAGCAGTCTCAAGCAGTGTGATGCCATTGAACTCGACTCCTGCAGAACCATCCTACAAAGGGGATCGGTTCTGGGTCCAGTTCTGTTCAATATCTTCATCAATGATTTAGATAATGGCATAGAGAGTACACTTAAAAAGTTTGCGGATGATACCAAGCTGGGAGGGGTTGCAAGTGCTTTGGAGGATAGGATTAAAATTCAAAATGATCTGGACATACTGGAGAAATGGTCTGAAGTAAATAGGATGAAATTCAATAAGGACAAATGCAAAGTACTCCACTTAGGAAGGAATAATCAGTTGCACACATACAAAATGGGAAATGACTGCCTAGGAAGGAGTACTGCAGAAAGGGATCCGGGGGTCATAGTGGATCACAAGCTAAATATGAGTCAACAGTGTAACACTGTTACAAAAAAAGCGAACATCATTCTGGGATGTATTAGAGGGAGTGTTGTAAGCAAGACTCAAGAAGTAATTCTTCCACTCTACTCCACGCTGACTAGGCCTCAGCTGGAGTATTGTGTCCAGTTCTGGGCGCCACATTTCAGGAACGATGTGGACAAATTGGAGAAAGCCCAGAGAAGAGCAACAAAAATGATTAAAGGTCTAGAAAACATGACCTATGAGGGAAGATTGAAAAAACTGGTTTTGTTTAGTCTGGAGACGAGAAGACTGAGAGGTGACATGATAACAGTTTTCAAGTGTGTAGAAGGTTGTTACAAGGAGGAGGGAGAAAAATTGTTCTTAATCTCTGAGGATAGGACAAGAAGCAATGGGCTTAAATTGCAGCAAGGGTGGTTTAGGTTGGACATTAGGAAAAACTTCCTAACTGTCAGGGTGGTTAAGCACTGGAATAAATTGCCTAGGGAGGTTGTGGAATCTCCATCATTGGGGATTTTTAAGAGCAGGTTGGACAAACTCCTGTCAGGGATGGTCTAGATAATACTTAGTCCTGCCATGAGTGCAGGGGACTAGACTAGATGACCTCTCAAGGTCCCTTCCAGTTCTATGATTCTATGAATAGCTCCTCTCTGTTTTCAGAGCGGTGTGTGATAATCCGTGTTAAGGCTGGATCCTGGTTACACTTATGCGCACACAGCTGTTTTAGCCTCCTCCTTCCCAGGCCAACGGAGCCCCTAGCTGCTGCTCACTAGCCACTCTGATGCCTCCAGATGACTTCTGGCCTCCAGCTCCGGGCGCATGGGTGGCATGATGGCGGCATTCTGCCAAGAGAATTGTTCTAAAAGGGCACGAGTGTGATCAAGGAGATTTGCCCCTGTTATTCCAGTCCTGGGCCCCCAAACAGCCCCGGCAACACACTTTGCTGTTCCCTTGCCAGTCCACATCCCCAGCATAGCTCTGCCAACTCACCTCATTCCTGACATTCAGACTCCCCTCCTAATCTTGCCCCCACCCAGTTCTGCTGAGGCACCTCAATCCTGACCCATGGTAGCTCCAGCCGCTCCAACACTACAGACGCTCCCTCATCTACTCTGTGTAGACCTAGCCCCAGGCAAGCAGCTGGACATTTTCTAGGGCAATAAATGTTCATTTTTCATAAATGCAGTGATTGCCCTCAAGACTGTCACATCCCATGGGGGTTCTGACATGGAAGTAATTTAAAATGCTTACAGTCGCCTGGTACCTCGGGTTTTCCAGCTCGGATCAGCAACCAGCTGCCAGATTTGTCCTTGCCCTGCAGGCACGTGGCTCAGGCAGACAATCTACCCCTGAACGCTCTACCCTTAGTACATGCTTATAAAGCCCCTTAGCGTGCTTGGGAAGCGAGCCTCTTTGCCCGTAAATGTCATCCAAGGCATTCATTCCCTACTGTGTCCAAACAGCCAGCCGTAGTTCCCAAACTTGCAATGCGCTCTGCTTGGGCAGACCCCTGTGCCAGCAGAGAGCACCACCGACCTCACTGGGGCTCCACATGGATGCAAGGGTCCACCTGGGCTGGAGATGGGCCTTACTGAGCATGGGAGAAAGCGTTTAGCCAGCAATCTGTCAGGTTTGTGACTCCACCTGCTCAGTCAAATCTACAGCAAGTGATTAGAAAACGTGACATTTCTAGAACGACACAGAACAAGATAAAGAAATGTGACCTTGTAGCATGCACTGAACAGGCAAAAATCAAACAATAATAATACTTAGCTCTTACAGAGCACTTTCCTTCAGCAGATCTCAAAGCACTTCAATGTCTTTAATGGATTTTAATGCCGAGCCAGTATAAATGGGACTGCAGTCATTTACTGTATTTCTTTCTTTCTTCTTCTTCTTTTAAATCTAGGTATTTTTGGAAAGGGGAAATAGAAGAAGCCACTGAAATACTTCTAGTAAGTGTCTGGTCCTGTGTATGTAGTAGAGAGACACATTTCTAAGAGGGGCCCCGTTTCTGACTCTCACCTACGATTAATTCAAATATTATGAGGATTTCCGGGGACGGCTCCAGCTCGGGGCAGTAGTGGCCAAGAGTTGGTACCATCTGAGGACTGCGTGAAATGGATTCGGAGGTTCTCTCTCCAGTTCCTTGAGGACAGGGGTCCACATCACAGAAACCCCCAGCAGAGACACCCTGACCTCAATGAGCCACAATCGGCTGAACTCTCACTTTGAGAAGGTTCCATTCAGGTCAGGGCACAGCAGCAGGCAAGGAGGGGGAAACGTTTACTTTACTCAGCAGGGCTGTCAATCCAGCATTTTTCCTGCATGTACGTGGCTAGAAGCACCAGCCCCATTGTGCTGGGCACTTTCCAGACACATAGAATGATTGAGTACCTCCTCTGAAGAGTTTACAGTCTAAACAGACAAAGCAGGGGAATTATTGCTCTCCCTGTTTTACACACAACACCGAGCTCTTTTAGAATTCCTCAGTAGATCTCAAAGCACTCTACAAAAGGAAGTAATCGTCATTATCCCCATTTTACAGATGGGAAACTGAGGCACAGAGCAGTGAAGTGACTTGTCCAAGGTCACCCAGCAGGCCAGTGGAAAAAGCTGGGAACAGAACCAAGGTCTCCTGGGTTGTAGTCCAGTTCTCTGTCCACTAGGCCACACTGTCTCTCAGATGGGAAACTGAAGCACAAAGAGATTACATGATTTGCCAGACATTCTGCTGCAGACAGTGCTAATGTATTTCAGACATCTCCCATGGGACTCTAGCTCAAAGTTATTTGAATAATTTGCATATGCCATAATATTGCCATGAGACTTCCTAAGTGACTTTAATTCCCTCAAGAGAACTAAAGTAGATGCTGTCAGCACTAGTGTGGAAGAATCATGTGTGTGAGAACAATTCCGCTGTCCCAGATTATATTTCTCTTTACATTGTCTCTTTTTCTTTTACAGTTAGTGAAAACCAGGACGTCAAAAATAAGTGAATTATCGGACTACATCAGGTGAGGCTCCTGCCTGTTGCAAATGATATTTTCCCCCTAAACTAAATTTGCCATCTCTAACTCAACCAGTCAGAGGGCACAGTTACTTCCTCCCAACACCCATGTGTAGTTGTTTAGCTCCTTGACTGCTTCTGCAGGTGCCAAATATCAGACATCATATCAATTCAAAGCTTACACTAAAATGAAAAACTAGGTAAAGCCCAGCTGGTTTCTAGTTGAAATGGAGTCCACATACCTCAAAAAAGTCTCTCAGGTTCACCAACATGGACAGAACTTCAGCTTTTGTGTTGTAGCCATAGGGAATTCACGGAATCAGTGCAAAGCTAGGTGAAACAGAGTGGTTTGGTCTTAGTCGTACCTTTGAAGGAAATATTTTTCTCACAACATGAACAATGAGCCTGTGGAACTCACTGTCACAAGATATCATTGAATTATCAAGATTCAATTATATGGATCCACTGATCTGGATAACAAGAATATCTAGAGTCATCGTAGTAAATAAATAAGAGCTTCGGAGAGGATATCAACCCTGATGCTTCAGGGCTTAAGTCAATCTCTAACAAGGGGGGGTAAGAAGGAAACTTTCCCTTAAAACAGGTGATCCTATGATTGCCTACTTCAGGGTTTCCTGCATCTTTCTCTGAAGCATCTGGTACTGGCCATGGTTGGAGACAGGCTGCCAGGCTAGATGGGCCACTGGTCTGATCCAGTCTGGCAATTCCTGTGTGTGAATGATATCCTCTCGCCCCTGAGCAGCCCCGTGCGGCTGGGTGCCCAAACACCAGGGTACTATCTCACTTCCCTTTTGGGGGCCCTAGGGGCTCTACAACAGACTCTCTTACCCCAATAACACCCCTCTTTGGGGCTGGTTTGTTACAAAACATAGTGCAAATAATCCATCCCCAAACACGTCCATTTATCACACCCACTGCATATAGTCCCTAGAATCCCCCAACACCTAGCTCATCAGTGTAACACATACCACAGTCCAGCATCTTCCACCAACCAGGCTCTTCTTCAGTCCTCTCCTGTCCTGCTAGCGTGGACATCTCAGTCCTTCCAGCAGAAGTGCCACTTCACTCTTCCCAGTAGGAGCCCACCCTCCCACAGCTTCTCTGCTGGGGGTTCCTCTTCATCAGGGGAGCATCCACCACTCCCTGGTTCCATTAACCTCTCATCTCAGAAAGGCCAGCAGGTCCATTCCATTGCTCCGCTGATTGCCCTTGGCTTCAGTTTGGAAGCTAGCAGGCTGCTGCTCTCCTGCCTTCAGTCCTTTCCAGCCCTCTGGCCTTTCTTCCGGTTTGGAGAGACCATTTGGGAAACTTCTTTGCAGGCAGCCCACCTACTACCCCCCTCCGATAGCTTCCATCAGGGACCTCCCACAGGTGCTGCCCCATTCACTTAATTGGTCAAACTGGCAACAGCTGTACTGGCATAAAGGCGCTGGACCATCTTCATTTAAAGGGGCCAGCCACCCTGTGAAGCCGTGTTCACTTAAACCCCAAACTCACAGCGAAAAGCTCATGGATTTTTGAATCTACCTGATCTGAAGAGAAGGGCCACAGAACTGCTTTGAAGTCAGAGGCAGAGTCTGGAGGCCCTTCTTGAAAGATGCTCCTGTGACCTGAAAGCTCCTCGTTTCTTGGGGCTGTAAATAAGATTGAGCTGGTTCCTACAGCAGAAATGATCTGCTCCCATTGGGGGGCTGTGTGTGTTTTCCATTTCAGATCCATGCATCCCTTTGAGATTCCTGAATTTATCAGCCTGCCTATAGACCAAGGAAACCCCCTCTATTTAAAATGGATTGAAGAAGGTGTCCCCGATGACTAGCTAGACTGCACCATTCTGTCCTCCAGACGTACCCAGCTTTTCCTTCCTGCCAGGCGTAGAGGACATTTGCTTTGGCGCTCTAGTCGTCTCTCACTGGAGGTGGGACTGGTGCATACATACGGAAGGACAATAAAACCCCAAGGGAATGTAGGTAGCACAAGCGCCTGGGATTTGGAATTTGACTCCTACTTGAAATACAGTTTAATGGACACGCCCCGTTTGTGTAAACCTACATTCTACTGAGCATTTAGCAACCATCGTAAGTGGAGCCTGAAAGGGCACAAGTTGTCCAAGAATAGTTTCAAAGTTGTGAACTGCAGGGTCTGCAAAGGGGTGTGTGATGGGCTGTGAGCTCCTAGGGAGACGCTATGGCTATTTATAGGACCACAGGGTGAAAATGCACACGATAGGCCCCAGCAACACAGTCCATGGAGAAGGACCAGAGTTCCAGTCCACTGGCTTTCAGGGGTTGGCTGCCTGCAGAGGAGGCATGTGCAGCCCCAGTGACAGTGAGCCGGGGTGACCGCTGGTCTGTCTGCCTCCTGAAGAAGGGTTGCTGCAAAGTGGGGGAACCAAAGATGGGGAAGGTCCTGCCGAGCCCTCTGTCCCGCCTGCCCAAATGAACGTAAATCAGGATGCAGCAAAACAGCCCATGATGCACCAGATCATGTCATCTCCTGCTGTGCGGCACCGGTTGCAGCAACATGTTGCTTTGCGTCCTGACAAGGCAGCCGAGGCAGTTTAAAAACAGCCAGCCATTCAGAGTGCTGCCTACTGAGCATTTGTGAAAGGATCCCAGGCAGCGCAAACGAGGACCCACTGGGGTGGGAGAAAGCTGGACTGGGGGACGCGGCTGACAATAGCCTACTGCTTCTGGGAAGAGCACAAACGGTTAATGCTCCCCAGAGCATCCAGCAATGCCTAACGGCAGCAGGGAGCCAGTGAGGGCCAATGCCATGCTGCACAACAGTGCCAGGCTAAGGAGACAAACCTGGTCCCAACAAAAACTTCCCTCTGGCTGCAGCAAACACTTTCTCCCTTGGCAGCATGTCACACTGCAAACAGAGGCACAGGCTTTTAATAGATTAATTTTATTATCAGGTAAACTATGGAACACTATGTAGTAATTGATGTGTCCGAGACGTTAATGAACAGAAGTGTTTCTTACTCCTGATGCCTGGTTTGCTCTTAGACTTTTGTGGTTACGAAAAGGCCAGTTCAGCCGAGAAGGGCAGGCCTGCTCTGGCATTGATCTTTCTGGGAATGTGGGGGGTGGGGGGTGGATTCTGCAGCACGCTCTGCCCTCGAGTATGTGGGCCAATGTTTGCGGTGAAGCCACCAGGAAAAAGGGTTCCCTTTGAGAAGGACTGGGACTTTTGGCCACTGTACTGCCAAAATGTTGGCCGTGGGTGATAACTATAGCCTGGGCCTGCTCTTGCTCCCATGGGTCAGTTCTGCCAGTGGTTTATTAATTCACACAGGGCCTGATCTAAAGCTGAGTGAAGTCAATGAGAGTCTCTCCCTTGGCATCAGGGGGCTTTGGCTCAAGCCCGGAGTGCTGCGGTGGGTGACACTTTGCAGGTGTCAGTTGATGTCCCTGCCCTGAATGTAAAGTATACAGCTCGCACACAGAGACGTGGGCATGCTGTGGGGTGGGATGATAAAACTGAGGGAGCAAGGGGCCAATAGGAAGGGGAAGGGGGTCTGTAATGGGAGCAGAATTGGGTCACTTGAAGCTGTGCTTAAAATCAGATTAACCCTAAGGGAGACGGAACAGGGCTGGCCTTGCTGCAATTGCTTGGCAGATGCTGTCAGGGCTGAGGCAAAGGATGCAGCGCTGGAGAATGCCTGACCACTGGAACCACCGCTGCATGCATCTGCCAGTCAACGAACACTTGAAATGAAGCCTGGCTCTAGACACTGGTGGAGAGCCATCCCCCGCTCCGAGCTGGAGTAAAGCGGGTTTCACTCCCTTGAAGCCAAAAACATGAGAACAAGTCAGGGGAGGAAACTTGCAGGGTCTGAAATTCAATGAGAGATGTGCACAGGCGGGGTGACATCACTCTCCCTGTGCTCGTTAGCACCTGCAGACGCTCCTACCTACTCTGAATCCTACCTACTGGCACTTTGCTGTGGTTTTAAATGGTCCCTGGATGTGCTAAGCTGTGGAATTAAAGCTACTTTGCAGAATAAAGGTCAGCAACCAGCAAATGGGAAAGAGATTTATTAGTGGGGTTGAAGGGCAGATTGGCCAGGTCCCTTCGTTTTCTAGTATCAACTTATTTGTTAGGTGCTATGAATGTTCCAGTGCTAAATGTAATTAGTGGGATACTGGCAGAGCACATGGAGAACACCCCTGCGCCTGCAGAAAAGGAGCCATTCGCTCTTTAATGAGCACATGTGGGCAGGATCGCTGTTTGACATCACAGCCAAAGAAAAAAAAAGGCTGTCCATACCTGGTCAGATTTGTACGGTGAACCCTGAAAATTGCCTTAGAATTTTATGGTGAAATAAAATGTCCTGGGGCAGGGAGATTTTAACGGGTGAGTCATTTAATAATCTGACTGTGAGAAAAAGCTCTGGGGCACTTAGTTGACCCAGGAGCTTTGCAGCGACTAGTGAAAGAGCTCATGGCGCTGTCCCACTAGGATCTTGCACACGCCTAGGAGAGCACTGGCTTCGCCTGAGAAAGCTGAAAGGTGGGTGTGAGCCTGGCATGCCAGCCTCACAGCGTGTCAAGGATGGACTGGACTATGGAGATTGAGCAGTTCAGGATCAAGGCACCAGCAGAATAAAAGGCCCTGTTTGCTGCTACCTCTGCTGCCCCGTTCTAAAGCCAGTGAGGATGTCAGACTCCAGGGCTGTCAAGCCAGCAGAACTACTTCCCTGCTCTGTGAAGAGTCGCCCTCTGCCCCGTGCTCTAGGTACATGTTAAAGAAAAGCACAGAACTGTCTGAAATAAACTGGAGCAATTCTGTCTCCCCAGCTCCTGGGGTCCAAACTGGGTGCGAGCCTACTGTGATTTACATTCTTTACCTTCCTCCTACTCTTTAAACTCAGAGTGAAATGCTAGCGCTTTAATGGCTAAAATACCTCAGCTCCGTACAGTTCAGTGCTCCCTTGAAGCTCCTCTTGCCTAATGGTCCAGTTTAAAGGATTTTTCACATGTCTTAGCCTCTTGGATCAGAGCTATGCAGACTAATCCTGTTACAGTACAAAGCGCATGAGTGCTGCTGTAAATCAGAGGCCTCATCTCCACCATGCTGCATACATAAAGTATGCATGATACTGTATGATAATCCAGGATAGGAAAAAATGCATCTCTAATCTGCTCCTTTTCATCCGCTGACAGAGTTCTAGCTCACACACCACAAGGAAACAGGGCTTTTATTTCCTTTAATAGGATATGCGACGTCATTGTTGAGTATAAACATAGAATTCCCCCACGCCGAGAGCCAGGTCTTTCCACCCTGCCCTTTGTTTTACAGCTAGAAATTACATGAACAGCAAATTAAAACATCATATTTAGTAATACTGGCTACAGCCCCTTGTGCTGCTGGAGTCCTGTCAGATTTCACACCGCTAAGCAGGGTCAGGCTGGGTCACAGAACTACCAAGAACCCCTTGGCGCTCTGGGGACCAGTGCTGGGAATTCAATGGGTGGCACGCCAGCCTCTGAGTCAATGTGCCATCATAGTGATAGTGAGACAGCTGGGCTGTTGCTATTCAGATGAATCATAAAACCAAGGTCCTGACCACTTGTTGTAATTAAAGAGCCCACGACCCTTTTTGTTCTAGCCCTAGTGTCCTAGCCAAATTCCAGTCTGAGTTCCCTCGGGTTTCCTAATCCCTCCGGCTGCTTCTGTTGGACTCCTGTATACTATTTTTATTTCAAAAGTATGTTGAGCTGTTGGCTGCAAATACATGGAGACTTTTAAAAATGCCATATGAAAAAAAAATTTCTAGCTACTTTTATCTCCACAGTAGGATTAACCCTAGGTTAAGCAGCTGTTTATTGGTTGTTACATTCTGGCTCCCTCAATACCCCCTGTAGAATAAATTGGATATTATTGGCTAAGATCAAAGTGTAATAGGTAGTCTCTTGGTCTATCCAAGGCTGTGATCAAGTGTCTTGATGTTTTTGGTCTTTTGGCCTTGAGATGAAAACCTTGTCTTTGCTTCTGGGACCTTGAAGTGAAAAAATTCTCTAAGTTATTTCTTTATATCCTAGCCTGAACAATTGTGCAATTTATGCATTTCACCCAGAGATGGCAGCATGTCACTGTTGGGGAAGTAATTCCTCTAAGCAGTATACATAGCTTGCAAATATGCTCCCTCCACCCTTCATACGCCCGCTTAGCTCCAAAATAAAAGTTTCCTGGGTGGGAATATAGAGCAAATTCATGAACCAGCCAACTAAATACCCCAAAAAAGCAAAGGAGGGTCTTAGCTCCATAGGTAAGTGCATTTCAATGTATGTGATCAATTTAAAAATGCCCCCAGGGGAAACATTAGCTAAAGTAATGCTATCTTTAAAGACAATGCATTCTGTTCCAAATCATTAAAAATGCCCAGTGTTATCTATCCCCATTCAGTGTCTCTCAGTTACTAACAGAGATCCAGCATCCTACCAGCCCAACTAATACAGATAAGTAGTGAACAAAGAAAGGAAACCTCAGAGCAGTCTGTAGCAGTGAAGAATGACACACTCACTACAAAAGTCACTACAAAAACTAATTTCCCCATACTAATTTTCCCCTACTGTTATTCACACCTTCGTCAACTGTTTGAAATGGGCCGCCCTGATTACATTGGCATCATTACCACTACAAAAGTGATTTTTCCTCCCTTGGTATTCTATTGTTGAGAATAGCTCACTTCCACTTTAATTGAAATGTCTCATTAGCACTGACCCCCCACTTGGTAAGGCAACTCCCATCTTTTCATGTACTATGTATATATAGCTGCCTACTGTATTTTCCACTCCATGCATCTGATGAAGTGGGTTTTAGCCCACGAAAGCTTATGCTCAAATAAATTTGTTAGTCTCTAAGGTGCCACAAGGACTCCTCATTGTTTTTGCTGATACAGAC
This sequence comes from Terrapene triunguis, assembly GCF_002925995.2. NCBI lineage: Eukaryota > Metazoa > Chordata > Testudines > Emydidae > Terrapene > Terrapene triunguis. The sequence continues at coordinate 13,985,779 of NW_020664589.1, forward strand.
TAACATGACGACCGCTCTGAAACCTGTCACTTTCACCTCTGTTATTAGAAAACAGGCACCAGGAAAGGTGTCTAGACACCGACCGAGCTTTTAGAATGCCCAGTGTGTGTGTCTAATAACCCCTGAGGTCATTTGCTCATAACTGAAACCAAACTGCCTTTTCCCTGTGTACGTTGTTTCTTTACTTGGTGCAGCATAGGTAACTTGACCAATAAAGAAATCCTGCCCAGTGTCACGTTCTGGCTCTCAAGCACTAGCAGAACGCTGCAATGTTCCGTTTGCAAATGCTGCTCGGGAAAGAATTGAATCAATAATAACAAAAAGCAAAGCAAACGTTGCCAGTGGTTTTTTCCCCACCTATGCACAACTCCTAAATGTCGGGGCAAACCTACCAGATAGCATCTCCTGGTCCAGCACACCCATCTACCAATGCAAGCAGACACCCAAGAGTGCTTTAGGCAGCAAAGGCAGGGAGGAAACGCATACTGGGGGTGAATAACCAAAGCCATGCGTGGCTTTGACAATATTGCCAACCCCAAGTATTTAAAAAGAAAAAAGTCACAGATCAGACCCCCAAAATCATTATATTTAAAGAAAAATAATAACCATGGGGTTCTTTGCTTTGCTTTCCCGGTACCTGAGTCTTCAGGCTGCATTCAGGACAAGTTTCCCTGCTTTTTCCCTCCCCATACACAGGAGGCCTAGAACGGAAAACAGATTCTCACCACTCCAGGAGATGGAGCTTTAAGTAAAACCCAAATATCACCTGACTAATGATAAAACTGAGTTGGCAATGCGGTAACCAAGAGCCACATCATGTCCTGTTGACCAGCATGCGACTGTCCATGCAGCTAACCTCCACAGCTCAAGAGCTGCAAGTAAGGATCGAGTGGGTGGCATATTTTCCCTGCACCCTGTAGGAATCTCTTGGAAGTAGTGTAGCTGGGGCCTCCAATGGAGCCATGGGAGCAGTAAAAAGACCCTTTCCCCTAAGAAGTAGAGGATGTCCGTGTGGTTGGCTCCTTGCTTCTTCTGCAGGACTGACCCCATTCCCCAGACAGAAGAATTAGAGGAAAGGTTTCCTTCCTCCCAGATCACGTCCTAAAGGTTTCTGTGGGAGAGGGTATACGGCCTAAATTAAACCACATTGACCCAGTAACAGGCTCTGTGAAGGCAGCCCATTCTGCATTGCTACACGGGACTGGGGAGCGAGTGCCATTACCATGTGGTGATCCTTCAAGGAGGGGAACGATACTGACGGACTTCAAAGGGAGCGTTCTCTGGAACAGTGCTGATCCACACACAGGATGCAAGTCAGGGAGGGCTCAAAAGGCTCAGAGGGAAGTGCAGGATCTCCAGCAGGGAGCGGTCTAGGGAGGTACCTTCTGGCCTTGTCCCATATTCAGCAGCCCTGCATCTTCTAAGAACTAGGCACGTCAGCCTTCAAGTGCTACGTGCCCCTGGAGGAAAGTGAGCGGAAGCATGCTGAAAAGTGCCAGTCTGCACCTCAGCCCTGCGGTTGCCTTTCACTCTGGTGGCCGGCCTTAGAATCCCAGAGACATACGAGCTGCCTCTCTCCATAAGCCAGACGGCAGAACCCATCAAGTCATGCTCGGTATGGCCCAGTTTCTAGGGTTCACGACCACAGGATTAATAACGGCCACGATAAAGAGCCGGTGACGTTAAAAAAAGACTTTTTAATTGTACATCAGACATATTAATTACAACTTGAATATAACAAAAGTTGGTTATTAAAAGCAGCAACTTGACATCATAAATCTTTAGAAGGTGCACGGAATCATTATAAGATCTATTAGAACTAATGCAACATCCTCTGGCACAAAGCATTTTTAAAGGCTCTACATTCCCCTCTCTGGAACGGATGTGGGGGTGGGGAAGATTGGTTGGCTGGTTGGTTTGCAGGGCCTAACATAAGAAGCGTACACCCTGTGACAAAGTGGGGGATTTTCTTGTGTTTACACCCGCAGCACACTGGGGCACAGACGTTCCTGAAATGTGCAATGGCTTTCTGAGGACTTGGTGTCACTGCGCTGCCTATTCTGCCCATTCCGCGGCTTCCAAAGGGGGGAAACACAATTGAGAGATGAACAGAAAGGCCCCACCTGGCAAGATCAGGATTCATTCATTGCGCATCAGCTGAGCACTCCACCAACACCCAGAGCAGAACGGGCAGCTGGGTCCCTCACACTGCTCTAAGCCAAGCCCGAGCCCCTGGACCCCAGCTCTGCAAACCTCTCTCAGGGACACTCACTGAAGTCAGTGGGAGTTTCGGGTCTTGGCAGGTAAGTAAAGGAGGAACTGACTTTCTGCTACTGTCTTTTCAAGGGAGTTGCATGCAATTTCAGCAGGCACATTGATTCTGTTACTGATTTAAGATCTTAAATGCTAATTCCTTGATCAGGTTATAAGCTCCATGCAGGCAGAACCTACTGAAGTTGACAAGTGAGGCGCAGCTCACGACAGAGTCAGGATCTTGTCTCTTTCACTTCACCTCTGAAAGGCGATGGGCACTGACCCAACTAACACCCACATTTAAAATACAGAAGGAATGGGGTTATGTCTCCCCTCCCCCACCCCGATCATTTCTAAGCCAAAAGCCTCAAAATCTCTTGGTTATCCTGGGGCTCCTGAATATGTGCTGAGAACAAGGAGCAGATTCAATAAAGGGTCTTTTTCATATTGCCTCTTTGGCTATAAAGATGCATTCAAAGCACTTATGTATTTCCCAGGACATGCAATAGCTACAGTACTTCGAATCATTACAAAAAAGCCTAGCTTTTGGAAACAGCAAAACAAAAACAAACAAAAAAAAACCCACAACTAGCTTTTGTGCTCAAAATATAAAAAATTATATAGGGCCTGATCCGAACTCTGTTGAAGTCAATGGAAAAAACTCATATTGATTCCAATGGGGTTTGGATCAGGTCCCAAGAGACCAAATCAAAAACCATCCTAACACGCATAGAAAGATCCCAACCCTACAACTGGATCCACACAAGCACAGGCCCACACCGATCTGATGCAGGTTCAGGAGCCAAGTCAGTTTCTTTTCACCCACAACCTGTGTCGTTAGGAGAGTCTTTTAATGCTTTCTATGCACTTGACTAAGGACTTGTCTACACAGACAGTGCTGGAGCAGTGAAGCTACGCCACTATAGCACTGAGAGCGTCTCCCATTGGTGCAGGTACTCCACCTTCCCGAGAGGCATTGGCTATGTTGACAGGAGAGGCTCTCCCGGCCACCCAGCACTATCTACAGCGGGGGTTAGATCCATATAACTGCGTCGCTCCGGGGGGTGGATTTTCCACCCCCGAGCAATGGAGCTATACCGACAGTAGTGTAGACCAAGCCTCAGTGGTGAGAGATTATTTTAACAGTAGAGATGTACTACAGATTGACTTTTAAAAGCCACAGTTTCCATTCGCTGGATTCAAATCCAGTCCCAACAACAGACTCCACATTTTACAAACAGGTGGCAGCTTTTCCATCGAGGTGTTCCTAGATCATTTCTGACAGATTAATTGAAAGGCTTTAAAAAAAAAAAAAAAAAAAAAAAACACCCTGAAAACCTGCTATGATGGATGTTCAGACTAATCTGCTTCTGCTACAGCAGCTGATACCAGGCCAGATTCTGATCCTAGTTATTCTGGGATAATCTTGAAAAACTCCACTGAAGGCAATGGAAATACTTCCAATTTACACTGGTGCATCCAGTCAGAATCCGGCCCAAAACTCTAACACTCAAAGGACAGCAAGGAGCTGTATGCACCATTCTGGGTCTCAGACATATAATCAAACGCAGGCTACAGAAATACGGAGACCTTAATTCAGATTGGGGGGGGGGGGTTAAATTAAAAACAACCACCACCACCCCAGAACTTGGATTATCCACGATGTTATTTGAGGAATGACGTCAATGGGAGTTTTACTTTGTTAAGGATCATATAATATGGCCTTTGGTTTGTAACTTTAACCTGTGCTGTGAAGGCGATGTTGTGCCATTCCTTTGGACGTCAGTGGTGGAAGTGCTGCTTTTATTATGGGAGTTCTGCTTAAAAATGGCGCCTAATCTTCCTCTCTCAACTGTTTTTACTCTTCCTTTAGACCCATGTCAGTTAGGGGAGAATCACACACTGAATGATTCAGGATCTTAAAGTTTTTTCAATAAAATGAGCTTTTCAGTTCATCTTTCAACAGCCAGGTCATAAAATCATATACACTGTTAAAACCATGTCCTTTAGGGATTATTAAAGGTGAAAGAATTTGCAAACTCTAGTTTGGTTTTTTTGCCTTTAAGATGTTTAAATTTTTGCACTTCACTCAGTTTGGACAATGAAAGGAGACTTGTCAGTTTCACTGTTATTTATCCACAGTGTTGTTGTCGCCATGTTGGTCCCAGGGTATTAGAGAGACAAGTGGGGTGAAGTTGTATCATGTATCAGACCAACTTCAGGTCATCTGAAAAAAGAGCTCTATGCAGCTCAAAAGCTTGTCTCTCATCACCAGAAGTTGGTCCAATAAAAAGATATTACCTCCCCCACCTTGTCACTTGTTTATTGTCAGTTTCACTCTGGGTTCTCAACAACCAGGCTAGAAAGTGTGGATAACTTTTCACTGAATGTTTAAAAGAAAAATCTAGTAAACATTTCTACTGATATTAGAGCTTGTAAAAGTATAGATATATTTTAAAACAACCTAGATTGTGTCTAAGCTACCTGACAAGATCACTTTATATTAGACAAGAGTGGCAATTATTAGGTAGGCAAACTGAATCCCAGAATTCAGCTTAGCAAGTCACTTTCTGAATCCCAATAATGGAAAACATGGCTCGCCTTCCAATAATTTATTACATTCGTTCTTCTGATTCTTAAGTTACTGCATTTCCTCTCCCTTCCTTGCCCTGCAAGGCTACATCCTCTTCTTCCATTATATATGCAAGAGCAACAAAGACAGAGATCATGCAGCGCTAAGTAGAAAGATTTGGTTCAGCTGGTATATGTCAGGTAATACAAATAGCAATATGTATAGTTATGTATCCAAAAGCAGCAACAACAGAAATTCCCTCCCCCTACACAAACATTTCTCTTTCATTCGCAGAGATACAGTCACTTTTCCTTTGTTTTGCTTTTTGTTTGGCTGGTTTTTTTGGCTTGTCTACTCATTTGGCAGCATTCAACACAATGATCTTTACAAAAATAAATGCCCATGGCTCCATTTCACTTAAGATGCCATCAGTGCAAAACAATGCCCTCCTTGGTTTTAAGGCAAGCTCACGTCATTTGTCGGATTCATTCCAAGACTGTGATTGTCAAAAGAATAAGCAAATGGAGCTGCTGCATCATTTTACATCTTAATGTCATGGGACAATAGCAACCGTAATGTAAATCTGTCCTGTGGCTGGAAGTGAATGGCCTAAAAGAGTGAGTGAGTGAGTGAGTGACTGTGTGTGTGTGTGTGTGTGTATCCGTATCCCATTAATGAATGAGTATGATGAGGAGGTAAATACTATATAATTGTTTTGACAAGAATCAGCTTGCCCAGCATTTTCTATCAGCACAAGAATGTGATACTTGGGTGCTTAGGCATTATAGAACCGGTTATGTAGGTGCTTTCTGCTTTAGTAACAAGACCAGTTGGGTCTGTTATTTAAGGCTTGTATGTGATCATAAGACACTGGTGGACTTAGATGTGGTTCTTCTGCATAACAGCATTTTTATTGTTACTAGAGGGGATGATAGTTTGAGCTCTATACAGATTGGTTTTCCTTTCTCCACTCCCTCAAACTTCCCTCTTTGCTTTCCTCTCACCACAAGAGCTGCTCCATCAGACACGTGTGTGCACTATCAGCCAGATGCTGGGTGGTTCGGATGGGCCTACCATGCCTCTATGGTGCAGCAGAGTATCACAATGAAAAGCCATAGAACTAATTGCTCACTTCCACAAAGATGGCTCCCTTGGCTTAGCCAAAGGGTCCCCCGGGGAAGCCAGTTGTATATACATGACCAATAAAATAACCATCATTAAAAACAAGAACTCGATCAGTTTTAGCCACCCGATGCCGCGGCTCACAGTAAGTTTGGATGTAATCGCTGTGTCCAACTGCCTCTGCTATATCCTGTCCTAAGTCCTTCACAGTTCCCTAGAGATCCCCTGCTCCAGACCGTTAAGTGTTCCTTTCAAACCTCGCCTGCACAACTCACTGTAAGCGTAAGGAGAGCTGTCAAAACTCTCCCGCATCGGTGCACGGCCAGCGCGAGAGCCCTGCTCATCCACATCCCTTGCCTCCTTTGGTTTAGGTCATGGGTTTTGTTTGATTGATAGATCTATTTAATTCTAGGAGAGGTTTCCCAGGCTGGTCCAAGCCAGAGGGATCAATATGGGGTGGTGCCTTCCCATTCCACCAGATATTGGACTTTCCCCTCCGGAGTCACCCTGCGGGCTAGCACCTGGTACTTCTCCCCACACACCAGCCTGCCGGCTGCTCCAAAGTAGTTGGTGATGGAGGACTTGAGGTGGGAGAGGGAGGAGTCGTCCTCACTGATGCTCTCCAAGGTGTGGCTGTCAATCCCATCATCCTGGCGCTCCGGGGCACAGGCCGCCTCACTGCTCTCTGAGGCGCAGCTGTTCAGGTGTCCGCCTTGTTCAATGCCTTTTCTCTTCCCCCCCACTGGGGCGTAGGCTTTAGCCGCCAGCTTTCGTTTCCGGCTGCCCACGTTCCTTCTGCTAGGGGAGAGAGAGAGAGAGAAGGGGATGGGGATAAGAGAAATGCTGGCAAAAGGAAACTACAATGCAGCAGCTCTGGCCCTTAGACAAGACATGTGCCTGGTGATATCAAGGGCTCCTGACCCACAGGGCCCTGCACTGAGCCGGCCAAGTAGGGAGCTGGAGGATGTTTACTAATGAAAGCGAGTGAGTTTCCCGTCCCAGCTGCTGTGAGACTTTACGTGCACCAAGAAGCGAAGTGCCAGGTTTTGGGCCATTAGCCACCATCCAGGAGCTAATAATCCGAGGCTCAAATTAGTAGGAAGAGAGGCAGCTCCCCTTGCTAGGATAACTGTTGGGGAGTTACAGGACAGGAAGGCATGGTCTAGTGGTTAGACCCTGGACTGGTTATTGGGACTCCTGGGTTCTAGTCTTGCCTCTGCCACTGATTGTTTATCGTATCAGACTCATCTCTGAATTGGGCTCATAACTTCTGTAACTCGGGCACTGGAAGGAGGTTGAAGTTACATTGGCTTAGACTCCCAAGGGTCGGTTAAGGTTATGTCTACATGGCACAAAAGACACCACAGCAGGAAGTCTCAGAGCCCAGGTCAACTGGCTCAGGCTCACAGGGCTAAAAACAGCAGTATGGGCACTCAGACTCTGGCTAGAGTCTGGAAATCCAATGAGAGGGGAGGGTCTCGGAGCCTGTCCGAACAGCTACGCTATTTTTAGCCCTGTAGTGCGAGCCTGTTGACGCAGGCTGAGATTCACTGCCGCGGGTCTCTTTGCTGTGTAGACATATCCTACTCCTCCTCTCTGAACATGGCCACCTGTGCCTAGAGGGACCCATTTCAGCAACGATGCTAATGCCAGGTTCCCCAGGGGCTCGTGAGCTTTAATCCATTTATTTGTGTGAAGTGCTTCAGCAGGGCTCTGTACAGCACTGACTACAGGGCAGGAGACATCCCATGGAGATGGCTAGGCAGGGTGGAGGTGTTCAGTAAAGCTGCCAGTTCATTAATAACGAGTCTTTCTGTCCCTACGACTGTAAAAGCACCCATCAGCTCCAGGTAAGCCAAGGGTAGTTTTGCTTACCAAGGAATGCAGGGCCAGTCCTTCTGCATTAACCACAGTGCTTCCCTCACCCCACCAAGGAGATGGCAGGAAAATAGGCAGTTTTATTTAATGACCTCAAATAGGCACCAAACAAACTGGCCGCCAGCTGTGGACATCAACTGTACAGTGGGCGGAGTCCTCAAGTCAAGGAATCCTTATTGCCAGGTGACCTGGGACCAGCTTCTTCACAGCGTATCCTTGTGAAGAGATTTAAAAAATAGAAGCTGGGTTTTCCTGCAGCCAGGCATGTACGTCTGGTGACGGTCTCCAGTTAATCAGTGTCCGGTTTGCTTAGGGTCAGGGCAGAGACCGAGAAAGATGAGCAATACTTGGAAATACTTTGGGTGCAGAGCAGTTGGGAGGCAGCATGGCCAGCCCTGAGAGAAGTCCAGGATAACTTCCAATGACCGATCACTCTACCTAAGCCAGAGGTTGGAAGGACAGGGTGAATGGAGAGTTAATGAGGATCACGGCAGGGGTTGGAAAAACAAAGGGGATTAAAAGAAAGCAGTGAAGTGCAGTCAAGATCAATGCAAAATCAAAGGGCAAGAACCTGGTCTCAGCCCCTCCCCTCCCCTCCCCTTACCTCGATTCATAAGACAGGCTCGTTATCGCAGAGCCAGATGTGCTGGCAGCATCTGTGGAATCCAGGTCAGAAAGAAAAGTCTGCCCTGAGCTGGCACTGAAAGGGAAAGAGACCAAAGTCAGCCCTGGCCAGACCTCAGCCACTGTGCGAGCCCAGCATTTCCGGCTGCGTCAGTAGCAGATGCCCATCTGCGTACGTACAGGACCCGGCTCCAAACAGAACGCCAGCTAAAACATGCAGCCTGTTTGGGGACATTCAGGAGAGCAGCAGCGTGCGTCCCTATCAGGACAGCCAGCGGGGCCTGCACTGTGTTAGTTAAAGGCCCAGAAGTCAGACAGGAACATAGTAACCAGCGCAGACCCCTAGGACTTCCAGAGCTGCCAGGACGGGGCTTTCACCAGCAGCCAGCAAGGGCTCCCCACCCCCCTGCTTCCATTTCCCAACAGGGCACAAGTAGATTAGCTGGTGCCCACTGAAAATCTTGATTCCTCATATAAATCTGGAACTGGAGATTTGTCCGATTAAGCCCCTCAAACATCTTTCACCTTTGGGCATCTCTCCTCTCCCCAGCACGCGAGGGAGTGAAGAGGGCAACCCCCGAATCACGGTGATGGCTACCCCCGGCATGGCAAAGAGTGGAGACGCATGCACAGAAACCCGGCGTGCTTTCTTCTTACCATCAGGCATTACTGCCCCCTGGGACAGATATGCCGTTTACCTTTTTAAGCTCTGAATTTCATCCAGTGTAAAGTCAAATATGCTGGCCAGGTGGTGGTTTGTGCTCCAAGCCGAGGTGAAGTCACTCTGCATTGCAAAAAGGAGTATATTCATGAGCTGACAGCAGGCCATCACTCGGTGTGAGCAATCACAGCCAGCGTTTCCTACCCCGGTTGGCCTCCCGCTTCCACCTCCTGCACACTCGGAGATGACCTGTGCTTTGGACGGTCCCTTACCCCTCTGCAGAGCAGGCATGCAGAAGGCTGCCGTTTGGAGCTGGGCGCAGTTGGAGGGTTGTGGGGAATCCCATCCATTCTTTTTTTAAAGGCACCTTTCTCATTAAAAATAATAAAGTGTCCCATGCCAGCGGAGGTTCCGTTTTCCCTGGTTCTCGTCTGTAACTGAGAAGCTGTGAGGGCGTTTGGAGGGATGGGGGGACAATTATACTGGATGCAGCTGAGGATGTCAAAGTCTTTTACAATGGTTTAATCAATTTTTACACCTCATGCTGGCAGAGACCAAGTCTCACACCGAGTCAGTGGCAAACCCTGTAACAGAACCCGAGACACCCAACTTTCATCCCAGTGCTCTAGCCACCAGAAGACACTTAAACAAAGAGACGTATTTGGAACTCCCTGCTCTGAGCCTCTTGTTACTGGCATCAGAAGGCTGGTTTGTGGCCAGCAGGGCAAGCTTTCAAATTGGCACTTTGATCCTGCCTTTATTAGTCATCTCTGCCTGGGGAGTGCGCAGCCTATGCCGGATGGAAAAACAGCAAATTGGGGAAAGCACTCAAGCCTCCTAAATGGTCTGTTGGTAGCAGCAGCACAGGGATCTTGCCCAGTTCCGTGTTTGAAAAACAAAAAGCAAACAACTTCAATAATTCACCCCTGAAAAACAACATCATGGATAGTAACAAAAGAAAGAGTAGCGAGAAACTAACACTGGGAATAGCATCCTCCAACAAAAATTTTGATCTTTTTCTTCTAGCAACTCGCCTTTTCTGCTGTTGAAATTCATGCGGCAGCAAACTGTGAAAGCAAAGAACAAACACAAACAAAGAACAATGAGAGTCAGACTTGCTTGGAGGCTGCAAATCACGTAACAGGCCTGAGGGGGGGGTGTATAGAGAATGTCTATTTTGGTTCCAAGCAGCCAGGGAGAATCCTAGGGTGGGGAGTGTAGTCTTTTGAAAACTGTAAAATTTACGAGCTGTCGTTTGAAATCCTAGTCCTGCTTGCAGCCTAGGGAGCTCTGGAGAGAAGTGTGAGACCAGGGCTTAGTAGTCAGTTTGCAAAGAGCCAGTTACAATAAGGTGGTGTGAGTTGTGGCTTCTGTTTTATGGAGCAGCCTGGTTTGTTTCTCTCTGTTTTGGGGTTCTTGTGTGTTCTGAATTCTAAGGAATAAAATAATGTTACACTGCAACTGTTCAGAAAGAGTGTCTATGTTTTTAATCTAATGTCTCTGTTTGTATGCTGTGAAACAGAGACAATTATCAAGAGAGCCCAGGAAAGCTGCTTTACTGTAGTGGCTGGGAAAGAACTGGAGAATGCTGCACAACCCAGGGGAGCCCATGACTTATCATTTCTGTGTCAGAGTTTAAGACAGAAGCGGCCATTCTATGGAGGGAAAGCTCAAAGGGTTTATGGGGAAGCCAGTTTTCTTAAGAGGACCGATGCGGAGGAGGAGAGGATAGTGTGAAGTGAAAGCGTGGACACAGACCCGTTTTTATGGGCGTATTTGCTTTTTCCTCTCTTCTTCAGCTCAGAAGCTCCATTCTCACCCAAACCTGGTACTTTCTCTGGCAGGAGCTTGCTTGGGGGGTTTGGCGGGACACGAATTCGCAGGCGAAAGATGCATTTCTTCTTCTTGATTTCCTTACCGCACAGAAATCTAGAGGGCAGAAGATACAAATCCCCTCATGATCTATTGATTTTTAAGCTCTGAATGGGTGTCTTCATGGCCAACTCTTCCCCTCTACCATCCATCCTACCTCAACACCTAAACCCTGCAAACCCAGTCATTTCAGCCCCTCCAGCTTCCCCACACCTGCTGAAGCTGAAACGTTGCATCAAACAGTCCCCTCGCCCGGGCTCACCTGCTTTTGTAGCTGTTGAGTGCATTGAGCAGGTGTGGAGCACGTTCTGAGGCCGGAGTGCTGGTCAGCTGGGATAAAGCATTGGCCAAAAGGTCATTTCAGTAACTTGAACAGATGATCAGCAAAGCACAGAGCACACGCGGGCTAGAGAGCTCGTTAGAGTCACCATGGTTATTCTGAACTTAAACAAATGGGGGAGCCCATGCTACAGTTTTCTGCTATGGTCTAAGCAGGTTTGATCATAAAGCTCAGAAACGCACAGCCAACAAAACCCCCCAGACCTCCAGGATGCAAACGCTCAGGCCGTGTTTATTGTTTGGACATCAGCGCGCTGGGTTCCTAAGACAGTTAAAATCCCTCCTCTTGCTTTGCTCTATTTTTTTAAACGAATGACGGTTGCAATTACTTCCTGCACGTCACTGGGCCTGGACAGCAAAACTAGCCTTGTCCATTTCCTCTGGTTCTCACACACCGCCACAAGGCTGACACGGGTAGGTTAGGACCGGGGTTCTCAACCTTTTTCTTTTTCAGGCCCCCCAAACATGCTATAAAAACTCCGTGGCCCACCTGTGCCACAACATCTGGTTTTCTGCATATAAAAGCCAGGGCCGGCGTTAAGGGGTAGCAAGCAGGGCAATTGCCCAGGGCCTCATGCCACAGTGAAGCTAAGTTGCTCAGGGCCCCAGACTTCAGCGTTGCAATGGTTAAGCAGCCCTTCTCCAGGCTCTTTGGAAAGCTACCAGCAGCCCTGCCCGACGAATCAGCTGCCTTGGGGACTACAGCAGGTCTACAGTCAACACCATCCACCCATAAAACCCAGCTCCTCTGCCAGCCGGGGACCTGCCGGATGGAATCCATGCCAGGGGGGTTACAAGTGAGTGCTCCGTGGGCAGGCAGAATGAGAGTCAATCTTGCAAGCTCTGGTAATGCCCTCTGTCTCCCCAATTGCCCTGCACACGGTCATTGACTAAACGATTACCACAAACCCCGCAGTGCCTGGGCACCTTGTACAAACACCTGCTAATGATTTGCTTCTAAGCTGGCCACAAACCAAGTCCATCCAGAGTCACAAGATCCACCCCACTGTGGCAAACCCCCCTGGACTCCCAAGGAAGAGTCAGGCAAAGGCGGTTTTATACCTCCTACCCTGTGCCCCTCGAGGAAGCACACAGAAAGGCGACTGTCCCAGCCTCCCTGCTCCAATCCTTTGCAAACGAGTGCCATTAAAATGCATCTTGCCGTTTATGGGTCCTTCCCACTAATAGAGACACCCAGAGTGCAAAGAGACACAGCTTCTCACCACGGGATTTCACTATTAAACACACCTGAATTCACCTCTCTCTCTGAGTGACACTCGGGAGCTTCCCGTTTTGCTGCCTGAGCAGACAGGAACAGAGGCTCCCAAAGAAACCCTGGATTTATTTTCTTTGGAGTCAGCCTGGCCTCATTCCTGGCTTTAAGGGGTGGATGGTCCATGCGTCACTTCCCCTGCAGCCGCCTATCATTCCCTCCGAGCTGCCTTCCCCCATCCCATCCCAGGCCCCATGTGTGTACCTTTCCGAGCTGTAAAGGATCCCAGTGGTGGTTCACAAAGGCTAGGATTTCCTCAAAGTCGAAGTACTTCTTTTTGCTCTGGACGCCCAGGTTATAGAGGGCCAGGTGGACAACGTCAACCCTGCGGGAGCAAAGGAGCAAGAGCAGCTGAGACTCTGCAGGCCCCACTTAGGTCAGGAGCCTCTTTCAGATGCACTTGCATTTACTTCAGGTTTGCAACCCTGAGCTTCCTGCTCTGGCTTTGCCATCCCCATGGCAGCTGCCTTCTCCCCACTCCTGCCATTCTCCTCTGATCCTACTCCAAGTAACCCCTTGGATGCTCAGGGGGTCTGATGGATGGATTCTACATGGCTGATAGCAGAGCAGGGGGAGAAAGTCGCCTGTCCCTTCCCCGGAGCTGCCATTCTGCAGGCAGCAGCAGACGTGTCCTCTCAATGATCTGTGCGATAGACATGAATGGAAACCCAGTGGTGCATCCTGCACTATGGAGAAGGCTTGAGACCAGATCGCGTTAATCCGCAGCATGGGATGCTGGCTAGGACGTGGACAGAGCGCCCCATGGTAGCTGCTGTGCAGGTCTGGAGAGTCGTGGCAGGTTCCATTGTATTTGCACATGCACAACAGTGGATTAGAGGAATAACTCAAAGGCTGGTTTAAATCTGTCAAAGGGGAGCCAGGAAAAGGAGGATTAAATGGCTGTTAGGTTGACCTGTTTGGCAAAATCCTGCAAAGGGCTCTGCATGCGGGGAGCTTTGCCACGTGCTGAAATACCTGAGCCCCACCGGGCTGGCGAACCTGCGGAGTGCCAGGATTCAGTCCTAATTTCCTGGCTTTCTGTCAGTTTCAGCCACATGCTCAGTGCTACAGTGAAAGTAGAGGGGAGGGGGATTCCTGGCTGATCTAATATTAGCTGAAAAACAAAAGTGCGGGAGGCTGGCGGCTGGCCACAGAGGCTCCTAGTCACATCAAAATAGGTCCTGGCTGCATTTACATCCTGCCTCCCTGGAAACATATCCCCCGTTATATACGGTATCCCTCTATCCCTGTTCTAAACCAGCTGCACAGCATGGGCATACCCCGTTCACCAGCTACTGTACTTCACCCCAGAGGTGGCTGCATTTCAGTGGCTGGTTAAACAAGGTCTGTATATCCTTGACATACTTCACCGCGGGGGATTGTCGGAATTCATTAATATAAACATGTAAAGCTTTTTGAGATCCTCAGATAAGAAGCCCTAGAGAAGGGGAAAGTGTTATTTATCCTCTGACCTATAATGTCTCTGCTATATAAACTTGCACTTAATCCCTTAACTAAAGAGAGAGACATGTGGCCAGATCACCTGGGTGACTTATCTGCTGGCAAATATGTACTTTGGCTCACATACAATAGGGCAAGCATGCAGCATAGATCCAGCCACCTTAGAAATCAGTGCCGCACAGCTTGACTCCCGGAGCAAGGTGTGCTCAGGAGAAGCCCCGGGCTGGCTTGCAGGTCAGAAAAGAGGCTCAGAACAGAACTAGCCAGGGCCTGTTCAGATGATGCCTCCAAAGCTGCAAAGATCCTGGCAACCTCCCTGCACCAGGGAGAGGGTGAAATGCCAGTGTGAGGCTCCTGTACTAGGCAGGATGATAGACAAGCTGATTCCCTTTGACCAGGAGCTCCACGGTTGTGGAGCACAAAGGAAGGTCAGGAGCCTCCCCATTTAGGGCACAAAACAAATCACCCTCTTTCTGCTTATCAGGAAACTTCCATCCACTAGTCCCTAACTGACTCCACAAACACGTGCACCAGTTTTAGGTGCAAGGCCTATTCCCCTAGGGGACGGAACCACCCTCCAGCTTGCCTGGCACTGAAGATCACACATTGAATCCCAGATTAGCTTGAGCTAGCCAGGGAAATAAGGGGTGCTGGAGGTCAGAGTGAACTGCATCGGCAGAATTACAAGTGAGGGGCCTAGGATTGGAACAACATGGGTAGCAGTTCTGCAGGTTGGGATTTAGGGGCATCAGCAAAGCTGTGTGCGGAGCCCTGGGCTGGAAGAGCAGGTCAGGACACAAGGGGCAGAAACATTTTCACGCACCCTTAAACTATAAAATAAATCATGGGCACACCAATAAATGCAAATGGCCCCTCCACACAGATCCCCAAAGCTTGGGGGGAAAGGGGCCCTCGCCCGGGGATGCTCACGAGACTGGAGCTCAGGACATTCGGCGGGGCTGCATCGGCTCACACGGGCTGGGATTGCGGCTGCTCAGTAACTTTAAGAGCCAGGCCCGTTGATTTTTAAAAACGCGTGTGAGATCAGGCTGCTGGGCCAAGTAACTGCATGAAGATGCAGCTTCAGTTCAACGCGCGGCTTAGGCGGGCCTGGGGATGCCATTAACAGGGGAACCCTGGGGACTGCCACATTCAGCACTCCTCCTCCTCCAGCATAAGCCCAGGCCCTGCTGCATGCAGGACAGAAGGGGGAAAGCCACAAGGCCCAGGAAGGATAAATGGTGCCTGATTATCAAACTGCTGGTCAGGGAGCCAGGTGGGCTGAGCGGGGTTCTGTTCCCACCCCCGAACTGCACAGAAAGTTCCCAAAGGAAAGAGACAGCTGAAGACACTTCACTCTGCACTCGAAGGGGCACCAAGGGGAAAGGAAGCCATTAGACACCGGCTTCTACTGTGTATTATACTCCATAAAGTAAAGATCCTCTGGCCCCCTGTCCCTCTCCCTGCTGATCCCACCCTTCCTGCAGCAGCCGTAAATAGCGCTCCGGTATAGGAGACAATATCAAGGCAATGACCTCGCTCTGCTGCGTCATGTGCATCTGCTTGGCTACGGCTCTTCCAAGGGACAGTTACAACCCTGGGCCACATGGAGGCGCTTCGTAGACCCTGCAGTTCCAGGGACAACTCTGAAAGTCCCTGACCGAGCGAGAGAGAAACTCAAGTGGAGGCTGGCAGCCCAGGAGTCAGGGCTTCGCCCCGCCAGTTGGGAGCCCCAGCTTCCAGCCCTGATCTCTTGATCCCAAAGTGACTACTCGCCAACTCTTACCATCTCAAGGGCAGGCGCTTGATGTATTCTGGCCCCTGGTTACACACCGCACAGAAAAAAACATAAAACCTGAAAAAGAGAGAGAGAAACACATGGTAAGGTAGGGGGCAGCTCAGAAGGGGGATGGATTTGGGCTCATCTCTCCAACAGGACAGCCTGAGGCTCTGGCTTGTGGAGTGGCAGCCACCAGCCCATCCTCCCCAAAGGGCAGCGGGTCTCAGCATTGCAGCAGGATCCTCTGTGCTCATGTGGGGCAATCACTGCGGTAGAATCCATCCCCCTGCACGTGCCAGGCTGTGTTCTCCTCTGGCCTGGACTGGGGCCAAAGTCACTCCGCTCCCCCGGGCAACGCTTGCAGGCTTCACTCCCTCCTCTAGCCCCTTTTGGAGTCCTGCCCCTGCCCCGCTCCCTTCCTCAGCTGCAAAGAAGGTACCTGCAGAGCCCAGAAATTCAGCCCTTTGGGTCAGCCAGAGGGGGTTGCTAGAGAGGAACCGAAGCACCCCTCTGCCTGCTGGGCTGGGTAGGCAGAATCCAACCCCAGTGTGGCACTCTCCTCTGCCTACCACACATGGCTGTGAGATGTGCCACCAGTGCCCGGGGAGGGGACGACGGGCTCGTCTGCCTGCCTCTGCACTGGTGTGGCGTGGCCCATGCCAGTTGCTTCAGATCAGCGGAGCAAAGCCATTCTCTCTGCTGTGCCTGGCAGAGTCTCCTGGCTGGCAGGCTGCCGGCCAGAACGCTCCCTGACTGCGCCGGGTTGGGTGGTTAGAAATGAGTGAGGTGCGATCTCCCAGCTACGGACCCCGCACCGCACACAAAGGGGCAAGGACTCCCCTCCCCCACACAGCCAGAGAATGCACCACCTGGGGCTTGTCCACACACACACACACACACACACACACACACACACACACACACACACAGTTAGTGTGCAGCAAGTGGGGTGCAGATCTGCTGCGCATTAGCCGGCCATGTGTCCATGCAGGCCCCGCTGCTGCACACAGTTCCCCAGGGTGCTTCCATATCCCACTCGGGAACTGCTAGTGCGCAGCAGCAGGGTCCCCGTGCCCGGCAGGCTGGAGCAGGGCAGACTTGCACCCCGGCTTGCCATGCTCTGGTGTCCATGTAGACAAGATGGAGGGAGAGACTCGCTCAGTCAGTGAACTCAGACCGGCAGCTCTCTCCGGACCACCACTTGCTGGAATCCAGCAGCTCTCGGCCAAGCGACCAGGCAGGATTTCAGCTGAGCAGCAATTCCCAGGACACCTGAAGGAAGCCGATCACCTGGGATGAAGAGACCCAACCCCACTGATTCCAGCTGCTCCCAACGCAGCTGTGAGCGTGTTAACAGTCAGCTGGGGGAGGACATACAGACTGACCAATTCACAACTCTGGCTCGACCCTCAGGGATGCACGGAACAAACCAGGGCGAGCTGGAGAAGGACGTACCGGTCTCCAAACATCATGGGGTCGCTAAGGCACTGCGTGCAGGCCTCGTGGAACCACTGCCTGCAACTGTAACACTGCAGCATCTTCAGGTACCATCTGGGAAGAGAGACCAGAGTTCAACACTCTCGGAGGTGGCACGAGGTGCATTAGGACCAGATCCCCTTTGCTATACATGGTGCCCTACAGGTGAATGGAGAAAATTCTCGATGGCGCAGGCGTTGACACCGGGGCAAAGTAAGTGTGCAAAATGGGTGTGCAACGCTCCCCAAACGGGAATGGCAGAATTTCATACCCCCTCCACACTGGTGGAAATGAAGGCGCGAGGCGCAGGACAGTGGAGAATCAGGCCTCCTGGGTCGGGGTTTGTAATGTTGCAGGGGAAGGGCTGTATTTGAAAAAAAGCCCGCCACTGACATTTACATTAAAAAGGGGGAGCAGGGGGTCCAGATGGAGTTTTTGAAGGAGGCAAAGAAGTCAGCCAGCCCCACTGAACTGCCATGGGAGCTGGGCACTTAACCAGGGGCTCCTTGGAAGATCCCAGATTCTACCCAGACCTGGATTTCCCAACAATATTTTTTATCAAATGTAAGTTGAGTAACTAAAGCTACTTGGTCACAGCCTTTCACGCTATGGTATGTTGATCACACGGATAACCTCACACCTCAGCGGCTGGCTTTCTTAGCAGCCTCTCCCTGTTAAGCACACAGGAAGCCTCACTGCAAATGCACCGCGCAGCAGCTCTCTAGATGGTTATTTTGGTTGTCCGTGACTTTCCCCAACTGGGTTATTTTCGGATGGGGGATTCCCACCTGCAGCTTGTTATTACAGCGAGGGAAAGCAGCTCTGCAACCCATCGCCTTCCTCCCGGGGACAGGGCACCCTGCTCAGCAGACACATTCAGGGGGAAATAGGAAACACTGCCAAATCAGAACCTGACACATGCTTATTGGGCGAGAACTGCACCCTCAAAAAAGCCTTCCCCGGGAACTGACCTATCTCACACTTGCCCTAGGGAGGAAGGATGGCCTGGTGGTTAAGGGACACCAGTCCCAGGCTTTGTAACAGTCTTCCAGCGTCCGTGGGCAAGCCCTCAGCTCTGTGCCCTAGTGCCCCATCTATACGGCGGGGATAATGACACGTCCTTTGCCCGTCTTGTCTATTTAGATTGGAAGTTTCAGTGTGCCAGGCTCTGTCTCTCCCTCTGGTTTTGTATCATGCCTGGCACAACAGGGCCCTGATCTCAGCTGCTGCCATGATACAAAGATCAAAAGCAGCCCAGGGAGTCAGTCTGTGCCAGCTAGCTCCGTTTCTCTCCCTCACCGAGCCGAGGTGGTGTTAGAGTAACACTGAACAGCCCGGCTCGTGTGGACTAAAGTGCAGCTTGAGTCTGAACAGTGATTGAAATCAAAGCGGACCTGGTTTGCTTCCTTGGAGTATTCTGTCCCCCTCCGACTCTGTCTCGCTCTCCCTGGCCCTGCTCAGCAAATGGTTATGGGAGAGGGAGCTGGGTTCTAGTCTGGCTCATGCATCAGCCACAGAGTTGGTAAGTAAGGCCCGGATGCTGCCATCGGAGCCACTCGCATAGATCCCTGCCGCTGTGCAGGCCCAGCTGAGCCCACAGGGACACGGCTGTCTCGGGTATACCGGAGGAGGGGGCACGTCACACCATTAAAAGTCTGATCTTCGATAGCCACAAGTGCAGTGTAATAAGTTTGGGACCTTACTCTCCAGGGCCCCCGCAGTAACAGTAACACTGCTGCGGATTGGTCCTGTGCAGAGAATCCCATTCCAGCTGCTCCGGGTTGTAGGACAGCACCATCTTGACAGCTTGCAGCGTCTTGGCGATGGCTCCCTTCTTCAGGGCGCCCCCTTTCTGCAGGACCAACCAGAACACAGGGTCAGCACAGCCATGCACGAGGAAGCTTGTCACTAGGGGCGTGAGCCTGGCCCATTGAAAGCAATGGGCATTTTGCCATCAGCCGCGAGGACGCAGGCTCAGGTCCCAGGTTTGGCAGCAGCATGAAAGGAGCTCATAGTCAGAGCAGGGGGCCGAGAGTCAGGGTGCTCTGGCACTGGACTAGCCCAAGGCTGCCCAGCAGTTACTTCCCCTCTCTGTGCCTCAGTTTTCCCACCTGCAAAATGGGTGTCATACCCAGCGGGGGCGTGGAAACAAATCCATCAGGGTAAAGCCCAATGAGCCTCTTCTAACAAAGGTGCTGAAGGAGTGCTGGGCTGCACAACTGCAACTCCTGCCAGACACTCATGCTGCTGCTGCCATAATGTCAGTTCAGCCTTAGCTGAAAAAATGTCCTCTTTCCCTGCTATTGCATTCCTGAATTCCCCAATCCTCTACTTCCAGTATTTGCAATCCCCTAGTGTTACATCAGCCTGGGGTTCCTGTCGGCCGACGGTCACCAGAGTGACAACAACTGCAGCTGTCTCCACGTCTGGGTTCCCTAGCAAGAGATTCCTTAAAAGGGCCCAATCTGCACAGGGCAGAGGGTCAGCACTCTCTGAAAAGCAGGCCCCTTTGAAGGGCAGCAGCTGGGCAGGCCCCCCAGATCACTAGTCACTTTTGAAAATTTAGGTCTTCTCGTCCAGGACCTCAATCCCCGTGAAAGGTACTGTGTAAATCAATCCATCATGGAATACAGCTACTGGGGCAAAGAGAAGCGAGTGCCAGGGAAAGCCTGGGATTTGAATTTCTCTTTACACTGATATAGGCCTGGCGGTGCTCCCCCCAGAAGTCGGAGGGTGCAGGGCTGAGCTCTGTGGCTTAAGCCCATCTCTGCTCCATAAGCCTGACATGGGCACTGGTAGCAATGAGGACCTCTCAGGAGGGCTTTCTGGCCACTGACACCCACTGGCAGGAGCTGGGGGCTGGAGTGAAAGGGAACAAAGCTGTTGTACGGGAGCACGCCATGGAGGCAGGGAACATGGGGTTAAGTCCCTTTCCCCTGTTAAAATGGGCAGGTCCCAGGAGTAACAGTCACTTTTTAATGTTTTCCAGCATTTTCCCCAGTTATTTCAGCTGAGACCTCGACTGAGCTGTGACTTCCCCGCTGCAGCACGGCTTCCTTCTGCCAGCTTGGCCAGTGCAAAGGGGCTGCCCTGCCCCCCACCGGTAAATTCCCTCCGTGCAGCAGGGCCCCCCTACCAGGCACAGGGGCAGCTAGGCCAGCGCTGCAGGAGCTCTTCCTGCCCCCACGTGGGGAGCACAGCCAAGGTGAATCCTGATGATTCTGTGCCCTGCCACGGGGCACAAGTTAGGGTGGGCTTCCAGAGGCAGCAGCGGGTGCTGAACCAGCAGCCCCCGAGCAGGGGCGATGCAAACTGGCTCCCTTCTGTCCCTGCACAGAGGGGGGGATCCTGTCCCCTTGCCATCAGCTACAAAGGATTTCATCCCTCCATAGGAATGCAGGGCTCTTCTGCCCAGTCCCCCTAAGCTAACCCCGGCACCAAGAGCCAGGGTAAGTCCAGCGCAGGCAGCCACTCACTGCAGAGTTTGCCCAGCAAACATCACCTGGCAGGGCAGGTTCTTGTTGGGGTTGGCAGCCCCTGGAAGGGAAGGAGTTAACTTGAAACTGCCACACCCACAGAACCAAAACGGACCAGAGACCTGGCGAGCAGGAGGGTGAGACTCACTCACCCGTACAGCCAGGGCAAATATACATCTCCGACAAAACCAGGGTGTCAGCACGGGGCCGTCGCTGCTCTCCACCACCGGGATGTGGCACTGCTGGTGATAACCTGGAGGAGGGACAATCAGTGTACAGCAAGCCAAGAGCCTTCTGGGAGCACAGAGACTAGCTGGTCAATGAGAAGGCAGTGGTTGTGTGTGCACAGGTGCAGCACAGCCGCAAACACACACAATAACAGCAGCCACTAATGATCGGCCACAGGTCGTGGAAGAGGATTAAGCGGTATCCCGTAGCCCCGCCTGGCTAACGCCAGGTTCTCCCTGCTAGAGAAAGGCCAGCCTGGAGCTCAGCACGCATCCAGCATTAACGACACAGCTCCCCTGCAGCCGGCATATTAGAGCCATGGGTAACCTGGGGGTTTCAATGAACCAAGAGGAAACATTAGCTGCATCCCATCCCCCGTAAACATACACTCCCCACAGACACCCATTCACAGCCCCACTCATCCTGCCAAATATATACACACACACACGACACACGCCCTCCATTCATCCCCTGCAAACACCCCTGCCCGCTACCCCCCCATGCACACTCTCATTCATCCTCCCCAAACGTCCACGCAGCCCCATGCAGCCCACCCCCTGATCATTCCCCCAAACGTCCACGCACTCAGCTCACAACCACATACGAAACGTCACATTACTCCTCGGCTGCTTTCTGCGGTTCTAACGTGTCTCGCAGTGGTGCTGGGACCCCGAAGCCAACGGGGATTCCGCCGGAGAGTGGCCACGCTGGGCACCTGGCTTTCAGCAACTGCCACCTGTTTTCACTGTATGTCAGAGGGACACATGGCGCCGTACTGGGGAAAGAGCCAGCTCTGCTCACCAGGTATCCCTTATTAATAAACTCTAAGTATCAGCTTAGTGTAAAAGGGGACAAGCGGACCCCCCGCTCCTCCATCCTGGTCTGCTACTCTGTGAGAAAAGGGCTGCCAAGTGTGCCAAGTTCATTTTCTCCTTCCCTCCCTGAGCAATGACATTGTGGCCCTTCAGGGCCAGAAAACACAAAAATGAAAGAGGGTCAGCCAGAAATGTCAAAGCAAGGCAGCCGTGCTCTCTCGCAGCACAGAGCCTGCAGGAGGGGGACCAGGCATGCTGGGCCCCTCTCCGCTCTGAGAAGAGCATCGGAATCTGAAGCAGTTTCCACCGTCCGGGGGGCATCACACTCCACCTGGAGCAGCACTCGTTCTTACCTAGACCACATTTTCCACAGATGAGGATTTCGTTCAGGGGCCCTGATGTCTTTCCCAGGCAGATGTTACACTTTGGCTCTTCTCCAGGGACACCAGCTAAAAAAAAAGAGCAAGACAGCAGTGGGTTCAGAGATGCGTGATTCCTGCCGATATGCTGGCAGGAAATACCAGGGAGGGGGTGGGGAAGAGGGTCTGCTGGCAAAATTCAATTTCTACCCTCAAATACACACGCTCCACATTATATGGTTAAAGGAAAGAACCTGGGCAGCTCCTAAGCTCTTTTCCTGGCTCGACCACGGGCTCACCAGCAGTTATACCTCTATGTGCAGACACACATGCAGGCTAGAACCTAACCCAGAACATTCTACATGGGGAACCCAACCCAGAATCCCCTTGGACACCTGCACAGTCTTCTGTTCAGACACCACTTTGGGTCATAGAGCAGAATAGTTTCCCCCCCAAGAAGGATGATATTTGCTTTTCAACTAACATACGTTCCCAGGTCTGTCTGGGAGGGACACCTGTGACAAAGCGAGGCTTGCCGGCATCTGCAGAAACTCCAGCTAAGAACTGACCTGTTGGATCAGAACCAGCAGATTTTGTCTTGGCCCCTACACCCGCAGACTTGGCAAAACACTGAAGTGCGCATACAGCTGAGCCAGAAAACTGGGGTGAAAAAAATACATCATTCCCCTGACATGCGCTTGTGAAGATACATCCAAGCGCAGGATAATTTATAGCTTTTTTTTGCCTTAGCAAAATCAAGACTTCTGTACCAAGGCAGCCCATAAATAGGCTCTATGGACCGGACTCTCATCTCACTCGCACCAGGGCAAATCCAAAGTACATCCATTGGGTCAATGGAATTGTACTGGTGTGAGAAAAGACGCAGGCTCTAGCAGCATTTATATATTCAGAGTGCAACTCCCATTCACTAAAATAGAGTCAGGATTTCACCCTTTGTCTCTGAATCAGAAATAAAGTGAAAGGTTTAAAGACGTGCTCTTGTCTCAGGGAAGTTTCAAAGTCATCCTATTTCAAGATAATGCTGCTAGGCCATATTTCTCTTCCTCGGTTTCTTCTTGCTATGAACAGGTGCATGGAACTAGGATCTCTGTTGCATCCTTCATCCAAATGGATGGCCAACTGCTTACCTTACTGAGTGAAAACAAACTAGAGGCTTGATTTCAGTGGAAGCTCATCCCAACCTTTACTCCTACGCACATTCACAGCCCACCCCTCATGAGCACACAATCACCTGAGGGCAGATTCCATCCCTTGCACACAGAGGTGAGGGACTGCTCCAGAGCAAATGACATGTGACCATAGTCCCTGCAGGGCACGGTATCCTCCTTCACTCCCTGTCCTAAAACTGAGGTGTAAGGCTTGCCAGAGGCACATCAAACACCTGCTCCACCCCCGGTTCAGTGAAGATGAAGCTATTCCTGCACATTTGTTTAAAAAGAAAAATGTAAATGGCATTCTATGGGATGAGCAGTGCTTTATAAATGCCACTTATTATCCCAGAATAAAGAGTGGGTTGTAGCCCACGAAAGCTTATGCTCTAATAAATTTGTTAGTCTCTAAGGTGCCACAAGTACTCCTGTTCTTTTTGCGGATACAGACTAACACGGCTGCTACTCTGAAACCTATCCCAGAATAATTATCCTATTATTTAACCCTCCCCAAACGCTAAAAACTGGATCCTTTTCAGCATTTCTACTGAAGAGGGTAAACAGAGCTGCTACGAAAGCGTTGGTCTTCTGCACAGGGCAGGGGGGAATGTCGCCCTAGGCGGACAAAGGCACCAGCTGAGGCATCTGCTTTTTCTAGACTAGAACTATTCAGCTTGATCATCCAGGTGACACAGCAGCGTCGGAGGCCAGTCTGATGGGATTGGGAGCGTTGCTAGCTGCTGAGCATTGCTTTGCCACACACGAGACCCAGGCTTGTTTCCTAGTTCCAGTCTCTCATTCCTTGGGCCACCAGTGGCTAAGGGTTCTGCGGGTACCAGACACACAACCCCCCCGAGAGCAGCAGGAGACGTGCCTCACTAAAGAGCACACCCAGCCCTCGGGAAGACGTGTCGTGGCCTCTGTTGGGACTCCTGACCCGGCCTCCCTCGACCATTAGGACGAGGAGTATCCCCCTTTGGAAAAACCCAGGCACATCGGCAAAATTCACAGCTCCAAACAAATGATCACACAGGCAGGACATAAGCCAGAGATAAGAGTCCTGCCACTGGGCATGACGCAGGCACCAGCCAGAGACAAACACAGCCCAGCGAACCACCATTAGTCTAGCCAGAACATCCAAACAGTTCTTGTTCCGCCTAACATTTTCCAGATCGCCAGTCAAACAAACGGCCCCACGGGGTTAAAGGAATGTCCACTCAGACAAACAGCTCATTTTCTGGACAGACCTGCTGCTCTGGGCAGCACTGAAAGGGTTAAAATGCCATTTTTGGGTTTGTTTGGGGTTTTTTTTTTTTTACATGCAGTGATGCAAATACATCCCACAGATCCCAGCAAGGTACATTTGGAGCCTTTATCCAGACCTGGCACATCAGAAATATCAGCGCGTGAACAGAATGACTTTAGTGGCATTTGCATTGACCCCGTCTGCATGCAGCGCAGAGTGGGGCAGAAATCCTACGCACAGGGAATGGGGGTACTGCAAGAAGGGGACCGGTGCCTAGGCAGTAGGTTTCCATGGGGCATTCATTAGATGAGTCTGGGCGGGGGAGGCGGAGTCATGCTGCATCGCACGTATGTTATACCAAAACCTACCATCTAACTTGGCACCCATGCTCGGTGACCCACAGGGTAAAGATCCCAGCACTCCTGCCAAATGAAGAGCCAGTGTAGGGCAGCAAAGGAGTCAGCTGAGAGCCATGGAAGATGTCGTCCCAGAGCTACCTTTGAATAAACAGCGTCCAGGTCTCATGCAGCTAAAGCCACTCCAGCAAGACAAGAGAAAATGGGGAGTTTGGGGGGCCTTCAGGTCCATCCTTAGGAGCAGAAGCTGATGAGCCCCTGTTGGGATTGGTCCCTGCCTGTTTAAAAAAAACCCAGGGCAGGAGAAGAGACCAAAGTGTCACTCACCATGCTGAATATCCTTCCAAAGGACCCAGTACTTGGAGTTATCTTCAAAGGTCACAAGACAGCTCTGTTTGGAGCCACTTACCTGTGCAAACAAGAGAGACGTCAGGTGCAATTTTATCCCCTTCATTTTAAGCATTTTTTTAAACTCACAACATTCTGACAGCTTTGCTGCAGGAACTCGCTGCAGCATGTGAATTTTAAAGGAACATCCAGTTGCATTTTGCTTTGGTGAGGGATGCCAGACTAACAGCCCTGAAAACCAAAGCTGGCTGTGTTGCCACCTATCAGACGCATGGGCAGCACCAGTGCCCAGCCCTGCTGTGGAATACCATCGAGAGATGAGAGAGTATTTGTTCCCACACTCATCCAGCCCTTGGCATCTCTGCTGAGGAGCCCACTAATGTGACGACCTGCTTACCCTCTAGAAACTGGACTGAAGTGCAGCTCATCTCACCAAACAGCCATCAAATGAAATGATTTCTGGTCACCACTGACATGGGCTGGATGGAAACCAGCAGCCTAAGAATGAGTCCCCAAACCTGCCAAGCCACCCACCTGCAGAATTGGTCTTAACCCCAGTAGTCGGGCTGTTTAGCATCTCAGCACAATCACTGGTTGTGTCCCACTGACCCTGGACAGCTTTCACAAGCCTATTCTTCCTGTTAACACTTAGCCAGCATCTTCCACGGAAGGCTCTCAAATTACTTTACAACAGTTGGGCATGTGTTAAGGTTTCCCCCCATTTTACAGGTAAGTCAACTGAGGCACAGAGAGGTTATGTATCTTCCAACATTACACAGGAAGTTGGTGGCAGAGTCAAGACTAGAACTTGTGGGAAATAAAAAGTACAAATGTTGCCATAAAATTGCACATGAAATATGTTGCTGGGCTTTTTTGTTTCAGGTAATTTGATAAAATGCCAACTTCCAACAAAAATATACAGATGCATGGAGTGAAAAATTACAGATGCAGGCATTATACTGTCAATAGAATAATGCCTGCATCTGTAATTTTCACTCCATGCACCTGAAGAAGTGGGTGTTTTACCCACGAAAGCTTATGCCCAAATAAATCTGTTAGTCTTTAAGGTGCCACCGGACTCCTCGTTGTTTTTTTGTGGATACAGACTAACACGGCTACCCCTCTGATACTTCACTGTGTAAAGTTACTCAGGGATCCCCTTCGCTCACCTCCTCACTCCCCCCCCCCCCCCCCCCCGGCCGCCGCAGCCGCAAGGGGGGGGGCCGCGGGGGAGGGGCGGGCAGGGAGGGGAAGGGGGGGGGGGGGGGGCGGCACCAGGGCCCAGGTGTCGGGCGGCAGGGACGGCTGTGCTAGGGGAGGCAATACCTCCCCATGCCTATTATACCCGCCGCCCATGCCAACGTATGTGAAAGCAGCTGTTCTCGGGGGCCTGGAGAGAAGGAGATAGGACTGGGGACTTGCGCACGTGGAGGAGGAGTTGCTCTTGGAGTCTGACAAACCTCCAAACAGATTTACAGGGGTCAGTCCCCTGTGAAGCAAACTGCAAGGCTTAGCCTGGGAAGCCCTTAGGAAATGAGCCCAGGAAGGTTTGTACAGGTCTAGTGTTAGCAGAGAAAAGGGGCTTCTGTTTAGCTCTTTAAAAAGAGACGGATGCATTCGCCCAAACTGGGACCTGAATCCAGATTTCAAAACACCCAAAGTTTGAGGGTACTTGAAGGCAGGATTTGGGTCACTCCCATTATTGAGATATTGGGATTAGGATCTGCTGGGAAGTTCAGATTAGGATCCAGGTTCAGAGTCCAGCCCCCCAGTAAGACTTGGAGCATTTCGATCTAGGTTCTGATTCAAGCACATCTCTGGTATATAAGTAAGTAATAGAGAACCGTGTTAGATTGCATAGAGCTTTGAACGCCTACTTTACCCTCTTGATCTTTCCAATGTAATAGAGTCCATCAGTCCACCTGCAGAGCACATACTGCCCCTCCGTCAGTTTGACCATCAGATCTTTGCAGCCACTCCCATTCGCAGAAGAGTTGACCGCTGCTTGTTGCAGGTGGCTGGCAGCTGCATAGACATCTCGGATGATTGGGTTGTGTGTGCCGTTCTCCATGAGCCTCAGCAGACACTGCCAATAAAATACACACTCAGTGACTTTTCCATCACAACGTAGGGAAAAGCTAGTTCTGATGATGCAAACTCTCCAGTCCTGGGAGCCGTTGGCACCAGTCTCACCATCCTTAATCAGGCAAAGCTCTCACCCACTTTATTGGGAGTTTTGTCTCTATAATGTTGCAGATCTTATGCATATCACAGGATTATTGCTAGTGTAACCCACTCAGTGTGGCATTCTGTTCCCCTATAGTAGTGTCAGGGCCACAAACAGAGGTTGATGAACCTGCGTCAGCCTTGGCTAATAGCCACTCTTTTAGCTCCAGCTGTAGAGGCGTATGCTTTTAGAACCAGAGGTCTCAGTCTATAGTTGAGAAAACAAGTTATATTAGCCTTTAGTTAACAAACCCAAGGGAAAGGGGATACAGCTAAGATCATAATGAACAAAGAGAAGAGTTCCTCTGGCACCACTCATTTCAGAGGGCTCCGTCAGGTCTGAAATACTTTGGCCAAAAGGCATGCGTTTGAAGGGTTGACAGAATTTACTTTTTATTTCTGTGAATTTTAATTCAAACATTTCTCTGCACTTTTTAATAAACCCCAAATCCAGCAGCACCTGACCAAGGCACCAGCATGAAAATTAAACTGACTTTAAACAGAAAGTGATACTGACCAGCCGAGTTTCACTCCCCTAAAGAAGTGAAGAGCAAAAAGTAAACAAATAGCATCAAGTAAATTTGATTTTTAAAATACTTTCAGTTTTAATAATCATCGATATCATTAGTAAACACAGATGAGACAACATCATTGAGTGATATACGATTTTTATCTTGATACTGTCCCTTTAATTGCAAAACGCACTCCTGCCTTAGTTTATGCCCTGGAATTGATTTAAAATATAAACAACTCAATGTGTTTTACCCTGGGGACTTTGCACGCAAACATGAATACACCCTGCAAACTACCAATAAGATTTACAGCTTCGATGAGACAAATTTTAGTGGTTAGCGAGTCTCTCAACTAAAGTTCAGGCAAGTCTGTCCAAATGTAGCCAAACAAAGCAAACCCCGCAATAGAGCATGATCTCTGGGCAATCACATCAGCGAGCTGCTACATGCCACTGAAAAATGCAAGTCACCCTCTGATCTGTTTTCATATTAAACCAGACTATGTTTCAGTTTCCCCTTAAGTCAATGGGAGACACCCACTGACTTCAGTGGGAATTTGGTTTGGCCTTCAGTTTAGTAAGGTTATTATTCTGAGACAGACAGCAGGTACCAGAGTTACAGAGACAGAAAGGCTAAAGCAAGGGAGGTCAGGGCTTTTGAAACTCCCATCCACGAGTAGTGGGCAAACTTCATTTTGAAGGTTTCTCTTCCCAACTATCTTAACCTCTTGAATCCACAGAACTAGCCCGGAAATTCCTAGAGAGCAGCCTCACTCGCTCTTGGTGTCTGTGCTCTGGGACAGAACCCGGAAGTGCAGAAAGCATGCAAAAAATAACATTTGAATGGAAAGAAAAAAAAATCTCCTTTCCCCATCCCTCACGCATAAACGTCTAGTTTCAGGGCAAAGATTCAAGTCATGTATCCGTACCGGTTCTCCCAGCTCTAGTCTCACTGGGCCCTCCACACAGGACCATTTGTGAAGTAAGATGCTACCCAACAGGGAGAGTATGAGAATCCAGCCTTTAGCTATTATTACCAGCTAAGAATCAAAGGCAGCCTTCACTCAGGAGAGGATCCCTTTGACATCAATGGGAATTTTGCCAGAATGGGGACTGGAACCCCTAATTCAGTGTAATCATCAGGATGATCTTTTCTCACACAGGCCCCTGGCATTGCCTGATACGCCCAAGCAATGCAAATCTTTCCTGAGGATTCACAGGTGAGTCTAAATAGGTATAACTTGCACACCAAGTGGGCTAGAAGAGGAATCGACAAACACCAGTTTAGATTCCCCCCCTGGATTTGGCCCTATTCAAGCAAAGCTGGGCTACTCCTGGGAAATGACACATTCCCAGCTTGTTAAATATTTGCTAGAGAGCAGGGCGCCTTTCCAGGCAAGTCCAAGGCAGTCAGTCCCAAACTGAAAATACCTCCCTTGTTTTCCAGAATAATGGCTGGAATCATATTCCTTTTCTTTGCATCTCACAGAGAATATAGCTAAGACAGGAAGAGCAGCCGGCCCAGGAAGGCTCGGTCTCTCCTTTCACTGAAGTTAAAAAGGAGGGTTTGTAGTTGGGCCCCCATTCCCAGCAGAAATAAAAGCAATGCCTCTGCCGCTCGCGCCAGGAAGCGAATATCCGAAGATGAAAAATCGCTGCCAGCCCGAGGAACGTCAGAGACTCTCCTACATTCCAGAGACATTAATCCCCTTTTCGGGAAGGACCCTGTGGCCTCTCCAAGGAAAAGCTTCCTACGCTAATTACTCAGCCCTCCAAAGGGCAGCCTCTGCCAGCGCTCAGATGGGACTCAGACGTGCACACGACGGGTCTGTGCCCAAAGCCCAGGCGAGGGGGCAGCCCGGGCAGTGACACGAGCCAGGTCCTCGCGGCTCTGCGGTGCTTTGGGAAGTGCAGCTGGCAGATCGCCGGCTCCCCAGCCTCCCCTGGCTTCAGCAAGGGCAGGTTCATTCAGGGGCACGTCTTGCCCCCCCCGGCCCCCCTGGATGGGTGGAAAAGAGCTTTGGGTGGGGGTGGGCGCCCCATGTCCCAGCGCTGGGAGGGAAGGGGGCAGCGCTGTGAATTGGGGGGGCACCCAGCTATACTCTGTGAATTGGGGGGGGCACCCAGCTATACTCACACCCTCCCCATGTCCCTTCCTCCCCCCCTTCTTACTCTGCAACAAATCTCCCTGCTGCGTGCACTTACCTAGGAGCCGGTCGCCCACAGAGCTGTGATTGGCTGATTCAAAAACATTCAAAATTAAATCCATTTTGGGGGGGGACGAGGGGGGGGGGGTGAGACACACACGGTCCCCGGCCAACCGGAGTCACGCGGCAAACGGGTCCCCAGACAGGGCCGGGGGGCGGACGCGGCGCACACAACGTCCCAGACACGCGGGGCCCAAACTCGCGTGGAACAAGGCACCGCTCTCGCCTCTCTCGCTAACTTTCCTGCAGCCGCCGACGTGCCCGAACTAACAATCGCTCTGGGGACGGGGGGGTTGTTCCATTGGGGGGGGGTAAATGAATGCAACCCCCCCCCCCCGAGGAAGCAGGCTCAGCCCCTGGCCAAGCCCGGCAGGGGGGCATGTCAGCATCCGCCAAAGGCCCCCCCCCAAAAAAAACCTAGATAAACCTACGAGATACAAGAAGTCTTGGGGGGGGGGTCTCCAAGCGCGGACACCCCCTCCCCGAGCCGGCAGCGGCAGGTCGGTGCAGCCCCCCCCCCCCCGATCACCTTGCAAACCTTGCCCGAGCCCCCGCCGGGGCCCCCCCCCCCCCCCCGCCCCGGGGCCCCCCCCTGGGCCCCCCCCTTACCGCTCCGCCAAGTCCTCGGGGCTCAGCGCCGGGCGGGGGGCGGAGAGCGCTGCCCGCGGCCGGCTCAGTGCCTGGGGCGCGGGGTCCCCCCCAGGCCGCCCCCGGCTGCGCCCCGGCTAGCCGCGCTGCAGGCGGGTGAGGCGGGGCGCCATCTTTTTCACTTTTTCCCGCGAATTATTTACGTTTTGCTTATGTAATTAGCACGGGCCCCCCTCCGCCTCCTCC
>NW_020664589.1:14016874-14054214 GCF_002925995.2 Terrapene triunguis
GCACACACACCTATGCATGCTGCAAACACAGAGCAGGTATTTTATACACACAAAGCCAAGCTACCCACAGAAATGCACTATCTCCTCCCCTCAGACCTGTTTCTCCACCTGCCCCACACTGACCCTGCCGTGTAGGATGGAGTCATGCAAACGCTGTTGTTTTTCTCTTTTGAGAGAATTTCTAGACTTTCGCTTTTTTTCTTTTCATCTTCCCTATATGTTAAAATTTAACCTGGCCAGTCCACTGAGGATTTGAGTTCCCATCTCCTTGCACCCCCTCTTCAATACACACACACGGCCTGTGAGTGGCAAGGATGCAGATAATCATAGAATCATAGGACTGGAAGGGATCTCGAGAGGTCATCTAATCCAGTCCCCTGCACTGGTGGCAGGACTAAGTATTATCTAGACCATCCCTGACAGGTGTTTGTCTAACCTGCTCTTAAAAATCTCCAATGATGGAAATTCCACCACCTCCCTAGGCAATTTATTCCAGTGCTTAACCACCCTGACAGTTAGGAAGTTTTTCCTAATGTCCAACCTAAACCTCCCTTGCTGCAATTTAAGCCCATTGCTTCTTGTCCTATCCTCAGAGGTTAAGAAAAAACAATTTTTCTTCCTCCTCCTTGTAACAACCTTCTACATACTTGAAAACTGTTATCATGTCACCTCTCAGTCTTCTCGTCTCCAGACTAAACAAACCCAATTTTTTCAATCTTCCCTCATAGGTCATGTTTTCTAGACCTTTAATCATTGTTGTTGCTCTTCTCTGGACTCTCTCTAATTTGTCCACGTCCTTCCTGAAATGTGGTGCCCAGAACTGGACACAATACTCCAGCTGAGGCCTAGTCAGCGTGGAGTAGAGTGGAAGAATTACTTCTTGTGTCTTGCTTACAACACTCCCGCTAATACATCCCAGAATGATGTTCGCTTTTTTTGCAACAGCGTTACACTGTTGACTCATATTTAGCTTGTGGTCCACTATGACCCCAGATCCCTTTCCACAGTACTCCTTCTTAGGCAGTCATTTCCCATTTTGTATGCATGCAACTGATTATTCCTTCCTAAGTGGAGTACTTTGCATTTGTCCTTATTGAATTTCATCCTATTTACTTCAGACCATTTCTCCAGTTTGTCCAGATCATTTTGAATTTTAATCCTATCCTCCAAAGCACTTGCAACCCCTCCCAGCTTGGTATCATCCGCAAACTTTATAAGTGTACTCTGTATGCCATTATCTAAATCATTGATGAAGATATTGAACAGAACTGGACCCAGAACCGATCCCTGCGGGACCCCACTTGTTATGTCCTTCCAGCATGACTGTGAACCACTGATAACTACTCGCTGGGAACGATTTTCCAACCAGTTTTGCACCCACCTTATAGTAGCTCCATCTAGGTTGCATTTCCCCAGTTTGTTTATGAGAAGGTCATGTGAGACAGTATCAAAAGCTCTAGTAAAGTCAAGATATACCACATCTACCGCTTCCCCCCCCCCTCCACAAGGCTTGTTACCCTGGCAAAGAAAGCTATCAGGTTGGTTTGACAGGATTTGTTCTTGACAAATCCATGCTGACTGTTACTTATCACCCTATTATCTTCTAGATGTTTGCAAATCGATTGCTTAATTATTTGCTCCATTATCTTTCTGGGTACAGAAGTTAAGCTGACTGGTCTGTAATTCCCTGGGTTGTCCTTATTTCCCTTTTTATAGATGGGCACTATATTTGCCCTTTTCCAATCTTCTGGAATGTCTCCAGTCTTGCATGACCACTCAAAGATAATTGCTAATGGCTCAGATATCTCCTCAATCATCTCCTTGAGTATTCTACAATGCATTTCATCAGGCCCTGGTGACCTGAAGACATCTAATTTGTCCAAGTAATTTTTAACTTGTTCTTTCCTTATTTTAGACTCTTCTGATCCTACCTCATTTTCACTGGCATTCACTACGTTAGACGTCCAATCACCACCAACCTTCTTGTGAAAACCAAAACAAAGAAGTCATTGAGCACCTCTGCCATTTCCATATTTTGTGTTATTATTTCCCCCCCTCATTGAGTAACGGGCCTACCCTGTCCTTGGTCTTCCTCTTGCTTCTGCTGTATTTGTAGAATGTTTTCTTGTTACCCGTTATGTCTCTAGCTAGTTTGATCTCGTTTTGTGCCTTGGCCTTTCTAATTTTGTCCCTACATACTTACGTTATTTGTTTATATTCATCCCTTGTAAATTTGACCTAGTTTCCACTTTTTGTAGGACTCTTTTTTGAGTTTCAGATCATTGAAGATCTCCTGGTTAAGCCAGGGTCATCTCTTGCCCTACTTCCTATCTTTCCTACACAGTGGGATAGTTTCTTCTTGTGCCCTTAATAATGTCTCTCTGAAAAACTGCCAATTGTCTTCTATTGTTTTTCCCCTTAGACAACATCAGGTAGAGGCTTGATGAGGGTGTGGGCAGTCCCCCACCTCCCCTTAAGGAGAGTAAGTGAGCAGTTGCTTTTGACAGGAAGATTACAGTGCAGGGGGCTTTGGAGATGGTCCACAAGAACTTTCCTGGAGTTGAAAGCAGGTTAACATGCTGCCCCTTTTGGAGATTCAATATAGATACACTCAGCACAGGCAGTGCAGATCACCTGCCCATTTGATTAACATCCCGCCCACCACCCCATGGTTTCATTTAACGTGTTGGTGATCTTGTTATCTAAGTCCAATCTTGAGCATAGGTTGCAGGAACATCTCAGTGCATTTCACCTAACACTAAAACAGCCTCTTCTGCACAGCTCTGTTCCCATGGTCCTAATGCACCTGTCCACTTAGGGGACATTTCCCCCGCTGCTTGTGAATGGCATGCCGGTGTGTTCTGGAGGGGACTGAAACTTGCCCAATCACTTTATGGCAGGACGGGTCCGAGGATTCAGTGCAATATGTGGGCTGGGAATTCACACCTAGGTTCACAAGACCTGAAGTATCTTTAAGCTACAGGGAAGATGGTATCAACTATAACCTAAGGCCAAAAGTGCATTGATCTCACTGAGATGAGACTTCTTACAGTTCTGTTGCTTTTAAAGTACGTTAAATAAACAAAATAATGGTTGGTTTAAGAAGTAAAGGTCCAGCAAAAGAGTGCACTGTTTCACCTGTCCCCTGCTGCGGCATCCTGTGTGATGCTTCAATTTGTGTTTATCAGAATTCCTAGAAATAGGTGTAACTTCCATATGAATATACAGCCCTGGACCGCTATAAATGCTATTTTCGTCAATACCACAATGAAGTCATAAGGATTTGCTATTTAATGGAAATTGCTGCAAAAAACAAATATTTTCAGAAGCCCCCAGACAGAGTTATAACACTGAACTGAGGATATGAACTTTTTGTTATTGTTACAACATTTGCTCCATGATCTGTTAACATGCAGGTATATTAAAAACTGGTTTTAACTACTGTGTGTAATGGATGTGAGATGCCTTCCAGTAGAAGGCTGATTCCTGACTTATGACTTGATCCAAAGCCCACTGAGGTCAGTAAGTGACTTTATTGACTTCAGTCAATGGGCGTTAGATCATAACACAGTAAATAGGTTTTTCTCCAATATTATGTATTCCTTATCACATTAGAGCAAACATGTGCATTTAAAACAAATAGTTCCTCCAGCCATGATTAAAATGACACATGGGGAAAATGACATTTCCCCCCTGTATTTCTGTGATCTTAGAACTAATTTATAAAAAGTCAGTTTTTCTACAAAATATTGGACTGCAAACATTACTCAATGCAGGTGTTGCCCTTTTTTACAGATAAGTATTAAATAGTGTGTATGCAGGAAAATAACAGAACAAGCTTTGTTTAAAGTTTCATAGAACTAAGTTACAAAGCTTTAAAAATATTTATGATTTCAGAAGTTATAATAAGAAGACTCTAACACAAAGTACAGTAATATTACAGGCCATTAAATATCTTGGCGAAGAAAGATATCAAAGGAGGATGGGAAAATTAAACCCAACCTTCTTAATGATTAATCACATTTTAAACATAAGGGATGTAAAAACACTAAAGTCAACAGTACAAGGGATCAAAAAGAGTAAGCATGTTATCCACAGAACTTAACCACTGCAATATAGAATTTTAAATCTAATTCAGAGACACTTTTAAGACCTCACAAACAGCCTCTTTATTGCTCTTTTGAGAGACAAGACATTCCTTGCAGTCACTCTAATCAAAAGATAAATATTTTTATTGTCCTCGGACAGCCTAGATTTGTAGGATATAAAAGGGACACAGAATAACCTAATGCAATAAACTCTGTCCTAAGTGTTATTAATGTCCTTCTCTAGCCAAAGTGGCCTTGGAAAGATCAGGAAAAATATGGATCCCACAATCAATAGTGTATATAAAATAATCCCTTGCTTGTTGTATAATTCTTTCCCTGTCTAACGCTGAGGCAAATAGTAAAATTACAGTGGAAGGACCACTTGGTATAGGTGGTAATGACATCTTATTGGGTAGCATGAGTACCATAGTGTCCAGAGAAGTGGGTAAAAATATATATAGGTTTTTACAAATTCAGATATTAATTCAGAAATGTCTTCCCCTCCAGATACTTCAGGTAAGTGCCACTGCCCTAACTGTGATTGCTTTAAAGTAATTTTCAGAAATCCACATTCCTACCTACCTAAAGGAAGTCTCTGATCTCACTAGAACTGTACGCTTGTATTTTAAGTTGTTCAGATTCCAATTTTCAGTTTGAATTAAGTTTTCTCCCTGCTTCTTCTGTCCTGTTTTCTCTCGTGAAAAGTTCTGTCAGAAAGTGCCTCCAGCTTAGAATCAAACGCAGCTGATTCTCCCCTACAATGTCCCTTGAGCAAAGTGAGTGCAGAGCAGGTGTGCAGTCATAGAGCCTACTGCCAGAAGGACCCACCGGTGTATCTAGTTTGACCTCCTGGGTAACACAGGCCCCCAACCCCTACCAAGGGTAGAATACTACTGCTCTGATTCGTTAGTGCTTTGCACTCACTTTGCAGTGATGTAAACGACTGCTCACACATGGCTAAACGGTAAATCCTCTGCCTGAGTAGCCAGGCCTGGCAACTGGGCAACTGCATGGAGGAAGGACTGCAGAAGGAGGAAATTCTGCCCTCCCCCACTCCAGATTGCGAACTTGTGGAGGACCCACAGCATGGAGGCTAATTCTGGAATAGCTTCCATGCTCCCTTATGCACCTATTTCATAAAGGTTGGACACTGGCCAATCTGCAAAGCAGCTCACCCAGGCCTGGCCCCCTCTTACCTCCTCTGTGCTGCCATGACAGGAGGTGTCCCCTGGGAGCTGAACTCTGCATGACACCGTGGGATGGCATTGCCCCATGTGCCTGATCCCAGAATCATGCCCCACCTTTATGCCATGGTGGCAGGGCCAGGATTAACCCCTAAATGCACAGCCTGTTCTCTAGGGTTGTCCCTCAAAATGTTCAACCCATGATTTTGCCAGTGAAACAATAGTAAAGTCGAGGGTAAACGTGGGTAAATGGAGTTTACCCACTTCTTACTTGGGGAATATGGTGTTTACCTACTTCTCATTAAGGAATAAAGCATTTACTCACACCAGCTCTCCTGTGATAAGCAAATCGTGGCTCCATTCCTTTTTTAACAATTCTACGTAATTTACTTATATTCTATAGAAAGTGTCACCAAATCAAACATTCTGTTATTTGTTGGGAAGAAACAAAATGTCTCCTCGACAAGTTCAGATTTGATTCCTGAAGTTCCCATACCTATTGTAGCGTGTCTTAATATATTATTGTTATTATTATACATACAAACGAACTGATCTTGTAATGATGCGGCACACCCTTAGTGCCTACCATGCCACTGCCCAGCCTGGAACATCTAAACGTTTAGTTTAGGCACTTCTTTTTTTTTACCACTACACTACTACAGTGAAACATTTGAAGAATGAGAGAGGCTCATTTCCCCTGAATTGAATGCTCCTCCTTTGGGTTCACAGGGAACCTGAAACATTAGTAAAACGGTCAAATGATTGAAATTCACAGTGAGTCATGATATATTAGCAGTGAGTCACAGCTGTGTTAAAAATAACACTTGCACCATATTCCTCCTCATGAAGGAAACATAACTGTTACTTTTACCACATTTTGTGGTTCTTATTTTGATCAAATGCAGGAAAAACGTAGCTTATTGAAACCCATTTTGGATCAGAAATTGTACCCCAATGCTCATTTCTACATGAGCTTTGTCAAGCAATAAACAGTGTCGTTATAATACACTCCACCCTAGTTAATATACAAAGCCCTGTGTTTATGACAGCACAGTCTGTTGCCATGGATATAAATATAATGTCACATATTCAACACTATAGACGAAATTCACCACTGGTGTAAGTGGGTGTAACTCTGTCAAAACCAATGTAACGGCATCCAGTAACTCCAGCAGTGAATGACTGTAGAGTCCAGGAGATGAGGTGTTGGTTTGTACTTATGCAGACCCTTTTATGAAACACATCTCTTTGTTAAGTAGGAAAAGGGGGCCTGGAAAATCAGTGTAACCCACTAGAACGGTGAGTACACTGTATGATGCGTAGTGAAGTTTCCCTGGAAAGAAAGCCCCTCTGTCAAGGGAAAAGGACTTTGAGATAAATTTTCTATTCGGTCCCTTAGCCCCAGCACAGATTCAGTTAAGCTATTATATTTGCTCCCTTCTTCTGCAGAGCTGCTTTGACCACGTCCCTGGTCAGACATTCTCGTTTCACTTGAAATAATTTAGTGAAGAGCTCAGAGCAATTATTGAGCAAAACACATCAACAAAGTGCATTCTTCTCTAGCAATAAGCCTGGCTTTTCCTGCGACTCATTTTATCGATCTGCAGTAGGGGTGCCAAACTGCTTGTTTCTTTGATGTCTGATGGAAAATAACAAGGGATGAAATTCCACCTCCTGTTACACCGAGTCCCGTCTGCGACTGAGGGCAGGCTTTGTTGCCGTGGGTGAAATCCTCCTATTAGTTACGCAGGCGCAACCCTAATGAAGACACTTGGCCTGATTCTCCTCTCCCTTAAACCAGTTTCACGCCAGTGTAAGTCCACTGATTCGAATGGAGTAACTCCTGATTTACACCCGTGGGAGAAGAAAACCAGTAGAGTTTTTATAATTTATTTATGTACAAAACCTTTTCCACCTTTAAACTGAGAAGCGAATTTGGTCCACTGAGCCTGATTCTGATCTCACACTAGACTTATGCCTGACTTACTCCAGGGAGAGGAGAATTTGGCCCAATGAGTTTTCTGTTTGAAATGGCCCTTGTTGAGCTGAAGTTGAACTGAAAGGGTTTGTTTCTCCTTTCTACTACGTCGGTGTACATTAGGAGTAACTCCAATGAATTCAGTGGAATTGCACTGGAGACTCAGGCCCAGATCATGGGCTAAATCCTCAACTGATGTAAATCACCAGAACTCCATTGGAATCAACAGAGCTAGGTCAGTTTACACCAGCTAATCACCTGGCCCCATACATGTTTATGAAGCCAAATCAATATTCCATTTGAAGCAAGTCCATTTGAAGGGCTAGTGATGCTTCCATGCTGTGATACCTGGGTTAAAAAACGTTGCCCAAGAATCTTACTGTGAAAGGCTGGGTAAAAAAGATGGTGGAAGAGGAGACTTTCAGGTGGAATGGCTGGATGTCCCATGGAGTTCCAGAATAAAAAGGCATACCCACATAGGGGTGTTGAAGATGTTAGGATTGTCAGACCAAAGCATTCTTGTTCTGCCACTGCCTAGCTTCAAGGTAACACTCCATGCTGACCTGTAGGTAGTGGAACAGCGGATGATGGAAATGAACGAGCAATTTAGAAGTAGACGGGGCATTTTTTTTAAATAAATAATTTTTAAAATAACTGGCTGGCAGCTCAGCTCAGTGACACCAAAGAGATTTGCAAACTTACAATGACAAATGGCTCCATGATACAACAAAGTGTTGAAAATCCCCCTTTTCTTCCCTTGCTGGTCAAACAAATAATTGATGGTGTCAGCTGTAAGCAGATTCAGAACCTGCCTCCCGTGACTGTAAATTACTGACTTGTTAGTATTGAATTTCCATGTAAAATGGTGTTTGCAAATTGTTTTGAACTAAGGGAGGGTGCATTGGAACGGTTAATAAAAATGAAACAACTTGCACTGGCAGACCACCAATCAGCAAAAGAATATGGGCTGGCAGGCTTTGTACACCTAGAATTGCCAGTGATTTCAGTGGGAGGTGTTTGGCATGAGTAGAGTCTGCAGCCCAAGAGGTGTTGGCTCAAAAGTGCCTCCAAATGTAAGTTTTATTTGGAGGATGCTTTTCAAAATCTTCTAGAAATCAGCAAATTTCTGTTTCCTTTTTGTTTTTCTTTCTGAGTAAATGGGAGTGGGAGGAGGGTTTCTACACTGGCTTGTCGTCTTGGCAACCAAACCATTAAGAATATCATACTAGTGAATGAAACCCAGCTACCAAATGGACTATAAACCAAAGCCTGATTCTGAGATATGATCTGTGTAAGTAACTTCCACAGACTTCTATGGTGCAAGATCAGTACATTGCAGAGTAAAACTGAGCCCTGTAGGTGTAGCACTATATCAGATCATTTGTTCCCATTGAAGGCCAGGCACAGAAAGACTGCAAGACCATATTCTTACCTTTCACATACACCTTTCATTAATTCACACCAATTTGAAAATGCCATTTTTCTCTGGCAATTCAAGATTAACAAATTAGTAACACACACTCATTGTATGTTAATAAAACTGGTTACAGCTAATGTCATTTGCTCACCAAGACTTACGGATAAATAAAACATGGAGCAAAGAAACCCAGTTCTGTAAAATGGAGCTCTATTCAGTTTTCCTAGGCAGTTTGGTTCAGATCAAATAGCTTATTTTGACAGTCATTTCCCCAACAAAAGTGATTTGTTGGATTATTTAACACCTGGTCTTGTTTTGATTTTCTTTGTAAATATAATTGGTTTCCTTATCGAGAAACTTATGAGAACTAGATGAAAATCAGGAATCTGTTCCAGGAAAACACGAGTTGGAAACACAACCTCCTGTTTGGAATGCACCACTACTCAATGCATTCCATGTGGCCAGGGTAATGCAGCAGACATTGCTTCATGTACTACAGGATAGGGTGAACTGTTTCTTGTTTGAATCCTTTCAGAGCAGAGTAAGTGATATAGGGAAGGGCATATTACAGCAAAGGTATGGTTATAATTAGATCCAGTGTAGTTAAATCTGACATTCAGCTGTTTTTTGCCAGCTGTGCCTTTTTAAGGAAGACCATTTAGGCAACAGATTTCATGTCTTTTTATTGTTTATTTAATATGAGTTTAATCCAGAGTCCTTTTTTTAAGACCAACTTTCTTTGTGTGCAGTTATGCAATTGCAAAAGACATGAAGAGCTTGTAAGTGCCCTTCCAGCTGTGCAAGGTTTATATTAATGCAGCCGTTACATAATTTTGACACAGATACATTATGTACACGTCTGCAGTTCCTGTGCAAAGCTCAGAAAGGCCATTTCAAAACGAAAAAAAAAACCAAACAAACTCTTTCTGTTCCTGGAAAAGCCAGAGTAATTACTTGTGTTTAATAGGTCAAGTTTGGGAGGCTTCTTAGCCAACTATAAGCTTGCTGTAAGCTAATTAACTAATTAATTGTATTCAAGTAGCAGTGAGAGGCCCCAACCAAGATCACGGCCTCATCGTGCTAGACACTGTGCAAAAGTACTTACAATCTCAGCTCCAAAGAATTTAAAATCGGAACAGAAAAGACAGATGAAGGATTATGATCCCCATATTACAGATGAGGCGCTCAGATGTAGAGAGAGAAAGTGATTCACCAAAGGTCACATGAGAAGTCTGTGACAGAGCCAAGAACTGAACACAGATATCCTGAGCCCCAGCCCACTGCCTTAAGCACAAGACCAGGCTGAATTCTGATCTCACGCCCATGTAAGTCTGGAGGAACGCCTCTGAAGCCAATGGAGTCACTCCAGATTCATTCTGACGTAAGTTAGGTCAGAATCTGTTTTAAGATGTCTTGCAGAGACACATGCTAGCACATGTGCGTCACTCACGTGATCATGTAGTTTTCAGCCTTATGAAACACTCACCTTTCCACCCCGCAGGACTGGTAACGACTCAGATTTACAGATTCTCATTCTCTTTCTGTCCTGCAAGGCCACGGAGCAAAAACCTCACTGCAGGCACAACTACTACAGGCTCCACCTGTACCCGCATTGCCAGTGTGCTCCTAGCGCCCAGTCCAGCATGGCGCCGAGCATCCTCAGCTCCCAGTACCAGCAGGCTCAGACTCTCTCTAGCCTCTCCTGCTGCTGAGCTCCGACATCTTCTCTAAGCAGAGCCCCAGGCAGGGGAAGGGAGGTTATTTTTAGTCAAAGTGCAGCCCTGCTTTGCTTTCCCTCCACAGCCTGCGAAAAGAGGCCAAGAGAAGGTTTTTCTCAGAGGCTCAGATCCTCAAAGGTATTTAGGCACTAAATAAAGGCCTTAAAGCCTGCAGCCCCTAGTAACACCCAAGATTCCTGGCCTCTCAGCGACTCTCTGTCCCAGCCACTGCTCTCCTCGCCATGAAGAGCTCATAATCATACAAGCCAGCTTTGCCCACACAGGGCCCCATCCTGCAGTCCGTCCTCACGTGAGCTGCCCCAGTGAAATCTCCAGAAGGTGTTACACGTGCAAAGTTATCAGAGACCGCACAAGGAATGGAGTCATTGGAGATGATAAAGATCAGGGGCCTGTTCCTGCTCCCACTGAATTCAATGAGAGTTTTATGCTTGGGTACCAAGGCGATGGAGCAGGAGTGGCCCCAGACCATCTACACCCATCTTCCTGCCTATAGCAGATCATGCCTTATCTTACCTTTTCCAGCACCTTGTCCAGGCTGGTTCTACCTCTCCCAAGCAGTGGTGCTTCCTCCCTGTTCCCTGGGGAGAGGATTCTGCCCCTCTCTCTGCCAGGCCATCCTGGCTAGAGATCGACTGTTTCCCCAGTTGTAGCAAAACAAATCTTCATGCTGGCTAAACATGATTCTTCCCATTGAAATGGGGTCTGTCCACTAGGAGGGAGTCAAGGGGCTTTGGAAAGCTAACGGAATGATGGACTGAAAGGGAAGCTGATCTCTGGAGGAGACATGGGAACACTGTAGGTAAGATAGGGAGGAACTTGGAAAGAACACTTAAGTCTTCAGTAGTACCCCCAACGCCGGAGCAGGGAGAAACCTCGAGCAGCAGCTTGTGCTCTCCTGCCATTTGGTTTTAATTCATTATGATTGGATTTTTAATCTAAATCAGGGGTCGGCAACCTTTCAGAAGTGGTGTGCCGAGTCTTCATTTATTCACTCCCATTTAAGGTTTTGCGTGCCAGTCATACATTTAATACCTTCCTTCTTGGTCCAAGAGCTCTCCACGGGACCAGAGAAGGAGCATGCTGGAAGGAGCCTGGCCAGAAGGCAAAGGGGGCAGGTGGGTAGAAAGTGCTATTAGCACTGTCTGCCCCCACTCCCTAGAAGAGGATCCTTCCTGCCCTGTGGGAACCCCTGGAGAAGGAGATCCAGGGGTAGCAGCTAGAGGTGGAAGCCCTGGCAGTGACCTATGGGTTCTGGGCACCAACCTCCCTGGTTGTAACCTCATACCCCGCCCCGTGGAGGAGAATCCCCTCCCCAACAGAGACCTCCACCCCGGCAGTCCCAGCCCTGGGAGGGAAAGATCTGGCCCATTAAAAGGAAGAAATAAGATGGGGAAGGGCAGAGCTAAACTGGAGAGAGTTCAGTGTCTGTGAGATGAGTTTCCCTGTATAACTGTAGCAGCTGGGAGAGGCTTGAACTCACTGCGCAAGGACCTGTCCATCAAGGCAGGGCATTCTCAATTCAGGGGTCCCCTCTTGGTCTGACAGAGCACTTCTGGGGCCTGGCAAGACCTAACTACCCGGTCTTCTCCTGAGTGGCTGGGCGGGGTGGTCGGGCCTCGTAGGCTGGGAAGAGCATTGACATCTTTGCCCGTCTGTTTTGCACCGCAGGGTTTGAAACACCGATTGCTCAGGCACCTGGTGCTTTGTGCTGGGACCCTTGTACAGAGGAAGAAAATAAACTTAGCACTTCCTCTGGGTGCCTTCTCCCCCCCCCCCCCCCATCAGGTAGCCCCTTTGCAGTGAAGCAGGTGCTGCTGGCTACTCGCACCACTGCACTCCCCTGCCCCTCCACCTGGCCTTTCCACTGCCAAGCCTCTGACAAGCAAACCTGGTGCTGAGCCTTCAGTGCCAGCCAGGGAAGAGGCCAAACGCTCCCTGCTGTGTAGGAGTGGCCTTGCTACAGGGACCGAAGGACTGCGGCCCAGCACTCGTGGACACAGTTTCTCTGTATCTCGAAGTGCAGCCTCAAATTACCGTTGTCATGTACCTTCTCCTGTGTCGCCAGCTCGCTAAGCCTTCCACTCCTGCCCCCACTTCCCACCCATGATGGACTTCTCAGTCCAGCGCAAAGAGTAATATTCTGTGTACCTGAGCAACAGCAAGATATGTCCTCGCTGGTTACACAGCTTGGATCCAGACCTGGGAGTCTCTACTGCCTGGTAAAACAATCAAGCTGAGCTTTTACAGTTATTCAATTGCCTGCCTTCCCCCCATGCAACTGGGGCTGGGAATGAGTCATCAGGAAACGTGTTACACGAACAGAAAGTGAAGCACCTGGGTCCAGTGAGCCAGATTCTGCGCTGATTTACGCTGTGCAACTCCACAGCAGCCCAGGGCCGTGGGCAGGGGACATATGAGTGCAGGATTTTGCCCAGTCACATCTGATAGCAAGGCTCTTATGGGATTTAGCTGGATCTGGAGAGCCAGCATCTTGTTTTATGAAACTCTCCTGACTTACGCAGCCACGTCTGCTAAAA
This sequence comes from Terrapene triunguis, assembly GCF_002925995.2. Classification (NCBI taxonomy): domain Eukaryota; kingdom Metazoa; phylum Chordata; order Testudines; family Emydidae; genus Terrapene; species Terrapene triunguis. Next base: position 14,029,818 of record NW_020664589.1, read on the forward strand.
AACATTCCCATGTCTCTGAAATCTTATATCACGCAGGGTAAAAAGGAAGCTAACCCCATCGAACTCACTATCAGTATATGATGTGGAGACTGCAAAAGTAGGCACAGTGGGAGCTGACTTCCTCCTGGATTGGGAAGAGTTTTAGCTCCTTTCCTATGGCATCAGAAAGGTATTTCCCCATAGATTGCTGAGAAGTTTCACATGTGCCCTAGAACTTCAATGTTGTGACAATTCCAGCATTCTGGATAAGACAGCAGAGCTGACAAGAATAACGTGTATTGGCAGAGAGGTGCAGGAGCCCTGGGTAGGACAGCAGAGATCAGAGGGTGCTGCAAGTCAGGCTAGAACTGCACTGGGGGGAACTGGGGGAGCCAGGGGGAACTTCAGGTCACATTTGAGGGGCACTGGCAATGTTACTGGGGGCTACCCAGCCTAAAGAGTCATGGAAGCATTCAAGTCAGGCTTGACATGCGCGGGCGATTTGTGCAGAGATTAGGGCTGAAACAGCAGAGGACGTTGTGGGCCAGACTGAGAAATGCAGGTGGAGTTAGGGGTCGGGCAGAGGGGGACTGGAGTAGAGGGGTGCTGTAGGTTATGGCAGCGTAGGGAAGCTTTCTCCCAGAAGTGGGTCTGGCTCTAGCCTTCACAAGCAGCAAATTGACACCAAGAAACAAATTGGTGGCCCATAGAAATTGGAGATGTTACAACCTGATTAGCTCATCCCGTCCATCCAGTTGCCAGTGCAGGATTTCTCCCTGCAATACATCTTCTAGTGCATTATCCAACCTAGATTTAAAGGTGCCAGCCAGGTGATGGGGCTCCCACCACTGGCATCAGCAGACTATTCTGCAGACTGATACAGCTCACTGCCAAGAGGTTTTGATGCATTTGAGCTAAACTTTTCACTTCCTTTATTTCATCCCATTACTCCTAATTCACCCCCCAGCCCTACATACCATTCGTAACAAGTCCTCTCCCCAGGGGTGCTTTACAGGATACAAGTATCTGTACATGGTTAGCCCTCACTTAGCCAAGTGATTCATACTTTGCTCTCTTAGCCTTTCCTTCTAAATCATTCCCATCTGCCCCCTAATTATTCATTCTTGCTTTTCTCCAATCCTCTTTTAATTCACCAATATTTTGCTAGGGCCGAGGTGCCCAGAACTGTGAGCCATATTTCAGGAGTGTTCTCCAGAATCCTAGAGAACAACCAACACCTCCTCTATGCCACATGATGGGAGGTCTCAACTCTTGCAGCCCCAACTCAAATTGACCCTTTCCACTGCTTATATTACATTGCAAGTTTGCATCCCAGGTGCTTCCTCTACTGGCCCTCATGGCTGCTTTCCAGTGGCTCCTTTCCACTGAATATTTGGTTCAGAGTATTTTTCCTTGACATATGAACCTTCCTTTGTTATTTCCTGCCTGTTTCTAGCCTGTCTAGCCCCATTTTGTAATTTGTCCTCACTGGTGTTTGCACCACTACCCTCACTCACGTTGGTAACATCTGTGAATTTCATTAAGGTGCTGTGTGCCCCCTCTTCCAGATAAAGAATGTCGATCTTACCCAGGTCCAGACCTAACACCAACTCCTGTGACACTGCACTGGAGGCGTCCCTAAAACTCCAGACGTTGCTGCTTATCATCACCTTTTGTTTATGATCCACTAGCCCTGACACTGCTCACTTCCAAGCCAACTGGAAGAGATTATGCAAGACACTAGCAAACCCTTTGCTAAAAGCCAGACATGAGACACCTACCGTGCCTCCTTCCAGCCACACTCACTTTCCAGTTTTGTCAAAAGTCAATTTTTTTTTTAAGCCAGCAAGCAGATCTGGCAAGATTTGTTCTGAAAAAAAGTTATCACAGTCCATTAGAAAAGAAAAAATCAAAAGAAATCATAAAATCATCAGGCTATGGCAACATAACCTCCCCCCCACACCTCTTTGAAACATAAAAAGCCATTCCCATGCCATATTCATTTGTTTCACTACGAAAAATAAAAAATGTTCCTTTGGCACTTTTTAGTGTAACTATGCAGAAGCTGTGTGTTGTTGAGTTTGCTCCATACATCTTCCTTTCCCCAAATCAGTCTATTTCTGTAATATGTCCACCTCGCCTTTAAATGTCTATGCAATTCCTTCTGGCCTTACAAAGATCTCTATCCAAAAAGTGAAATACTAAAAGGTAACCACTTATACAAAGGAGTAAATTAGAAGCTGGTGAACTGCATGGATGTGGAGAACAGTAATTCTTAGCATTTTTATAATACTTACATAGTACTTGTCACCATCAAAGAGCTGTACAACTATGTTAATGCTGTGTGGTAGGTTTTATCCCCAGATGGGGAAACTGAGACAGAAGGACTAACTGATTTGCTCAAGGCCAAAGGGCTGGAAAGCATCAGAACTAGGATTAGAACTCAGGAATTCCCGTCCTGTGCTCACACCACTAGTAAAGTTTATGCTCCTGGAGTCTTAAAACAAACTATTAAACCAGTTCTTGAGAGTTCTAAAAAAATGTTGCTAAGATACATTGTGGTTCAGCTGCTATTGCATTCCTATTTTTTCCTTAGTGGAGTGGGTATTTTGTGCTTTTTTGATGTAACAGAGCGCTCACAGTCAAACTCCAAAGTTCCACATGACAAATGAGTGACAGGTCTTGACAACCATGATCTGCCTTGCCTCAAATCTATCGAAGCCAAAGAAAGAATGGACGGTTATTCCAATGATTCAGTCAAAAGTCCGACAATGTTTGCTCTATGTTGATTTCCTTATAATGTCAAACCATCACTCAGCGATGTAATAGCACTGCAGTTTCAGGGCTTGACAGTGGCAAATCCCTCATCAGTTTCTACCTTCTCTCCACCTGATTTCACAAATATTTACCCCATATGGAGATTTCTCACCTCACCACTGGGGTCAGTTCTTCAGCTGGTGTCGATCAGTGTTGCTTCATTGAAGTCAACGGAGTTGTTACAATTTACACCCGAGGAGGGCCTGACCCACAATATAATGAATGTCTGTTTACTATATTCTTGCAAAAGTTACCCTGAGGACCTGCGTAGTCCCACAAGCATGGGATGATATTGGTCTCGTTGCTTGCGATTTTTAAATTCAGGATGCACAGGAAGCATGCTGTAGAGGCCACGCTTCTACAGGCCAATATTTGCCAGCCATTAAAAGCCACAGCTTGATCAGTGCTGAGAAGTTAAACAATAAGTACATGCTGAATACGCAGCCTGATAGCTTTTCCTATATGTTAAGTCCAAGAGCACACCCCAATTGGAAAACTGTAACTAGAAGTCAAATTAGAACTAAAATGCTTCAACAACTAACTTTTAAAATTGTTTTTAACCGATAAAAACTAAAACATACTTTGGACATTAATTTAAACCCCCAAAATATACCTCTGGAAAATTAGCCAAAATAAACATTGAGTTTATTGAGAGAAAAACAAACATCAAAACCTGGAAGCCTTGTATAACCTATTTGTGCATTGCTTAGATGTGACAATTGATGACATATTAAAAGTTAATCAGCACTTTATGAATGAACCTGGCATGAACTTCATTTAGTTAGAAGAAACTGGAGTCTTTTAATGTTCTCTCAGGGTTTTCATGGGCTCTTCTAGGAATAGATATTACTGTGCATCTCACTCCCATCTCCCACGCTGCAGAGATGAATTATATTGTTTCAGCCATTACAATCAGAAGTGAAAGTATTTAATTTATTTGATTTCTTGGGCCAGGCTATCCTGCTCCTGTGGTGTGAAGCTGTGGAAATATTCATGTGGGTTTTTTGGGGAAAACAGGTCAACATGTATCAGCTGACCATCAAATGTCCAGAATGCCAGACATGTTCTCCCCCAGCTGAAGTGAGGCAGGGTTAGGTCTGGGCATGAGTGGAAAGTTTCACGCCACACGAGACAGGCCCCCTTACATCTTGACCACCACCCTTCTCAGTGGCGAGTAGCGGCTGACGCTCCCGTGGGGACTCACCCCCTGACCTCTCCCTACAAAAGCATGCAGAGAGCCATGGCTGAGTGCCACACATACGGGCTCCCACGCCCCTGCCCACGTCCATTCTGTGGGACCTCCACACGCACAGAGGGGAGGGGTCAGGGTGGGAGGCAGATGGATTTGCCTCTACAAGCAGGTTCCTTTGTCTACTCTCATTTATACACTGAAACCTATGGGGTTGCTTTGGTGTGAGGGGGCAGAATCTGGCCCATAGGAGTCCCCGCATGCCATTTCCCACTCTCCGGAGTATTTTTTCAGCTAGGTTTGGATGGCCCAGCTCTTGCAATTTGCTCTGTTTCTGTTTGATTCAATCTCCAATCTAAAGTAATTCTAGGCTCCTGCCATTAATGGAACACTCACTATTTATATGATTTGGAAAATCAATATAATTTTTAATAATAAAATCATACGAGGCAAAGGCACAGAAATTCCAAGAAGTCATTCATTCTCTACCCTTTAGAGTCTATTCTGTCACATGCACACGCACAGGTCACTTTGCTGTTTCTTTTCATGCTGACAGCTGGACAGGGGAAATTTTTAAAAAGCAAAGTTAAAAAAATAAAAGGATAAAAGGGCAGCCAATCCTTCCTGAGAAATAACTGCCAACTCTACGGAAAAGCAGCAAGAGCAGCTAATTAAAAAGCCCTGGTGCAGAAGTAGATCCCTAATCAGTGAGGGCGAAGGAAGGCTTACACAGGTATGGAGCAACTTCAACTCCCATGGCAACCAAGCAGAGCTCTGCCATTATCTTACTCTGCAGTAATTCTTGTAGGATCAACTGCTTTCCCCTCCCCCTCTGCTCCCACCACCCTTTCAGTCTGCAGCAGCAGCAAGGAGGTTCTTAAAATATCCTGGTAAAGCCAAAGCCTGCAGTATTCCTCCAGGCAGCACTCACACTGGACCAGCGTCCTCTCTCAGTTCCACCAGAGCAGCTATATTGATGTAGGTGGGGTTACACTAATTCACAGGAGAATGCAGCGCTTCTTGGGTGGGGAGGGGTGTTTGCCTGAGTAATGATTTGTGGGCCGCCTGCTCCCCTATGTGCCCGTGGCCTTCAATCTGAACAGGAGGCATACAGGAGGGGAGACAGCTGTCCATGAAGCATGCTTTCCTCTCCTCCTCAATGGACGCCCCTCTCCAGGGTGCTGGCTCCTTGGAGTTGGAGGGGGCATTGCAGCTAGCTAGGTTCCTCTGGGTTATTCCCCTCCCACCAAACCTGCCGGGGGAACACGTGGAAGTCCATACACAGTCAGCCCTGACTGAAGCTGGTTCCCCTCACACTGCTGAGTAAAAGGGAGACAGGAGCAACATATGACCCTTTGTATCTTGCCTAGAATTGTATTAGCTTAGAAAGACACAAAAGATTTCTAATATTTAAACATATCCAATATTGCAGCAAATAAAAATGTTACATGATGGAGAACACCCTCCTGCATACCAGTATCCACCAGAGAGGAACAGGTGGCCTGTCATTAAGGTACTGGAATGGGACTCTGGAGATCTTCTGGGGTTCAGTTCTCAACTCTGCCACTGACTTCCTCTGTGACTTTGGACAAGTCACTTCATCTCTTTGTGCCTCAATTCCCCAACTGTAAAAGGAGGAGAACAACACTTCCTTTCTCCCACTGACTGTGTGTCTGGTTCATTTAGATTTTAAGCTCTTCAGGACACAGACTTTCTGTTCGTATGTGTCTGTGCAGTGCCGAGCGTAACAGGAGCCTTCCTTTGGTTGAGGCCAGTTGGGGCTACCACCATGGAAATAAATAATGACAACATTGGTGCTGAGCCATGTCTGTAAACAAACTGCTATAATAATAATGGTCATTCAGTTGCCCCCCATTTTTTAAATCAACCCACACATTTTTTTAGATTAATTAGCTTTATTTAGGAAATAAATAAACAGCATGAAAATATGGATGGCTGATGTAAAAACTCCACTTTCTAAAATTACACAGGTAATTACAAAGAGTAATTTTTTTCCCACATACTACTTCACAGTGGTCATATGGACTGATATTACAGGAAAAATACTTTTCTGCCCCTAAAAAAACATTTTTAACATGCTTGAAAAAATTAAGCCTAGAAAAGAGAGAGAGAGAGAGAGAGAGAGACAGAACACCCAACTCCTTCACAAGCTTATTCAGTTATTTGTCTGTAGTTTTTGGAAATTTGATATTTCATTACAACTAATTATTGAAAAGGGCACTGGCAAGAGAAAAACAAGGGATTTGAAAAATCCACCCCTGGGTCAGCAAAGACACTTTAGATTATTAAGAGTAAAAGGACTTTTCACCATTTCTGCTGCACGTCTAACTAGGGTTTGTATTTCAGCTTGCACAATAAACGCAGACTAACAGTTTCACCTGCTTCTCACAAATCAGGCACAGCACTGGGGGATTTGGGAAAATATTTAACCCTGTTCCTGGAAGCTGATCTAATTCAGGATTGGGGGCTATATTATGAACTCTGTGCCCTTCTGCTGCCCAAACTCACATGTGAGGGTGCTGACCGTATCTCTTTCAATATTTTGTTTTGCATCTAAATTATCTGATAACCATTTTCTGCAAGGAGTGAATTTTAAAATAAATTTCTATAAAAAGTAAATGGCTCAGATTTTCCTCACAATATTAACACAAGTTGTTTTTAATTACAACTCAGAGCTATTTTTTCTGCCACCCTTCTGTCACGTTCCTAAGCACTACCAAAAATTCAACACTTATAGGCAGTATTTTAAAGTCCATATTTTAAAATAATCATGTCAGCCAGACTCAGTCCTTAGAAATCCCATGTAAAACAGTGCTGCTGGTTTACTGTGAATGAAACAGGCTATTCCACAGTGGCTCCAGAATGTCTTTCATTGTAAACTTCAAGTCTTGAAGCCCTTTAATCTACTGAATATAGATTTCTCTGTGGAACAGATTCACTAGATTAACTGATAAATGCATGACAACTTCCAAGCATCCCAAGTTCAGAGATGCTACTTACCATGTGTAACGTGTTACAGAGAAGTGGAGGTTGCAAAGAGATTCCATAGGAATACTCACTGGAGCTTTTTAAAGGCTATAGTCTGTTGTGCTTTGGCAGTTTGCTTTCTATACTCTATTCAAAGATCTATTGTCCTCTTAACAAACATTTATAACTCCCGTCAGTGTTAAAGGCAATTATGACCCTACATCTAGGAGTGCATTTCATAGAATTATATAATTGTCGGGCTGGAAGGGACCTTGAGGAGTCATCTAGTTCAACCCCCCTGGGCTGAGGGAGGACTAAGTATAGCTAGACCATCCCTGACAGAAGTTTGTCTAACATGGTCTTAAATACCTCCAAGAATGGGAATTCTACATCCTCCCCAGTAACCTATTCCAGTGCTTAACTATCCTTCATCCTCCTTCACTTCACTAGTACTGTAAATAATGCACTGTCTATTAAGGCTTATTATACTGCTCTTTAGGTCGCTTTAGTGGAAACTTGACTTGCAGAGTTCAGAGGCACTGTAGAAATCAGCAATAGAAAAGATCCATTAGTTTAACTATAGTCCAGTCTCCTGCCCGTGCCAAACTGTTCACTAGAAGATATTGGTAAATGCTAGTTTCCAATGTCCCAAGCAATGGGGCTTTGAAATGCTTCTCTTTCTGCTTTGCGGCACAATTTCCTCTCATTCTTTGAAGATTTCAGAATCAGTGGCAGATCTTTGGAATTACACTTCAGTATTCCAACATTTTCCTTCACAATCCCTGTCCATCGGATTTCCCATGAAAAAGGGTTAAATGACGTCGGAAAGATTTTCCCAACACTTCTGACCTATACAGTAAAAGTTAATTCCCACAGCCCCACGGATGTCACAGGAGTGCACTGCAGTACCAAGCAGAGACTCCTTTGCTGTGGCACCAGGAGGATCGCTTGCAGTATTTGGGCTTTCAAACAATTTGACAGGGACCTGAGTTACCACTGCAATCTTGTGAGTTACAGCATCAATCCAAAAATAATTCACTGCTCTGCAACATATTGGAGAATTGCGGTCTCTCTCCTCTTCCTCATCTTCTATGGAATTGTCTTCTCTGTTTTCCCTGGCTAATTGCTACCATGTAATCATTCTTCTTTCATCATTGATGTTTTGCTCCCTCACTCCATTCTTCTCAGTGTCCATTTTTCAGTTTGCTCTCAGCAGGGAGTAACTGTAGCTCTGAGGGGTCTGTGAACCCATGACAGGATTTAACCAGCGGTTAAAGTGTACTAGGTTCAAAATCCTCTCAGTGGTCCACTGGGGCTAAACTTAAACACATGAGTAACTTTACTCATATGAGGACTCCCATAGACTTCAAAGGGGCTATTCATGTGTAAAGTTACTCACATGCATAAGTATTGGCATAAGTCCCAAGTGCTTAGATACTATAGTGATCAGTGCTACAGAAAACCCTAAGATAAACAGGCTGCAATGCTAGCATGGTTTTGGCTGAAAGTTCAGGAACTCAAGCAACAAAAGCAAAAAGAATTGCACTGAATCCACCCAGAATGGCCCGTAAGAAGGGAAAACAGGTGATGAGAAGGCTATGAGGTTAGGGGAGCAGGGATGGAGAAAGAATGGGGTAGAGACAAAGGGAGTGTTTGTAACTTTCTCTTTGGGATAAAGGGTTGTATTTCAACTCTACATACATATTATATAATAGCTGCCAGCTTGTACAATGTTTGTTATTCATTCCTTAGCTTTATTTAAAAAAATAAATGCCACAAACTTTTCTAGTGAACATTTTCACTGCAACATTTTAAAAATTACTCTGACCCAGAGGAAGGTCCCACCATCAGAGCACATTAAAAAATAAAGAAAAAAGATAAAATAAATAAATATTGTATAATAAAGTCACTTGCCCTGGAGTTTCAGAAAGTGATTGAGCACTTAAAAAACCCCACAGACGCAATTTATCTGCTGCTTGAACTAGTGGATGTGGGGTTCTTGATGCAAGTAGGAATGTATTGAGGGTCACAATGGGAACTCCCTCTTCTCACCTACTAGAGTCAAGCTCCTCCCTTTAGTAAGAGCAAAGGCGTACTCACAGGATGCAACGTAATGATTCATATGACACAATAAAATCTGGCTGAACCCAACAATCACATGGCTAATGTGCAAGAATATTTATACAGTGTGTAAAATAAACACCAAAATCATATCATACAGTGTAAGGAATTCAAGCTATGAACATTCAGCCACAACCCACTGCTTTCAAAGTTACACACCCATTTATGCTAGCTGATGCGTGTGTCTCTGTGTGTGACTGATTGGAAAATCTGAATCCCAATGCAATGACAGACAGAATACAAATCTTTGGAGAGGATACAGCATACTCATTTCTCTACAAAGGGTGCAGAGTTAAGGCTCAGCCTTCACCGCTTTCTTTCCAGAAGTCGGGCAATCACAGGAGCACAAGAAAGGAGCAGGGACTGTGCTCCACCAGGAATCTGGCCAGCCCCTTGGACATGTGTGTATGTGTGTGGAGAGAAAGGGGTGGGCAGGGGGGAAGAAGAGGCTTGCTCCTTCTACCATCCCCACACGTGCACCTGTGCTGGGACTGACTAGAATCTGTTCCTCAGTTTGGAACTTAAGAGTATCAACTGGTTTTTTTTAAAAACACTATTTTGATCATTTTCAACAACATACCACTTGCACTGGTGGCATGAGGCAATGTGCCTAAGACACTATGGAGAAAGTAAACACAATGGGTAGATCTGCAGCTGGTGTAGATGACTTCAGTGGAGCTGCAGGGTCTGACTCACTGGATTTTGTGTGGGCATGAAAATACACACAAGGATTCAAACTGAAGGCTCTCCCTAGACAGACTTTGCATGGCTGTATTGGCAAGTACCCTCATTCCAGGGTTTATGAATTCGTTTCTATAATACACTTAAGGAAAAGTGTGTCTTCTCTGACATAGGCATATTTGGGTGACTGTAATTTGCACAAAGGGAGGAACATGGGACAGCCACTTGCAACATTCATGTCGCTCACTGGCCTTTGAAATGAAGCAGAAGTCAGATCTGGACGAAAAGCATCAATTACATGCTCTCTGTTGTTTTGGTCAAGCATCATAAACGTGACCTGAAAAATAATTGAGGGAAGACAGGAACAATAATCATTTCTTGCATTTCAAAACAATAATCAAAGACACAAAAGCATTTGGACCCTGTGCATTTTGACAAGTGCAAATGTGCTGCAAAAAACAGCTGGATGCTTTATCGAAAACTAAATGCAAACTAAAATGAATGTTTCCCAGCTGGCAAGGTCAGCTAATGAGAACAAGGGAGATTATAATGGTTCCCAGATCAAATGTTTAAAACTTTGCCACTTGTAAAGTAAAACGAAGTCAAAAATTCTGTCTAGGTGGAGAATTACACGATGCAAAACCTTTCCCTCTCTCCCGACAATATGAACAATAACCCATGAGTTTTGTTAAGACTGTTAAGGTAACTCTATTATTGTGGTTTGGATTTGAACTAGACAGCTCAACTTGCTGTCTAGGAGGGATGAACAAAGTAAACAGTCTAGAATTTCCCCTGCTCATTATTACTTTTATTAACTTACTGTCATTTAGCTTGAAATAGAAAAACACCTTTTAAAAGTGATATGAATTCTGAATGTTGATTCATTATTCTCTTTGGCTGGTTGGTTGGCACTATGGCTATTTATATGACAGGCTTACAGAACTATTGCTACATCAGAGTCAATGTTAAAACAGGGATCAGAACCTCATTAAACTTTTTCTCTCTTTCCTTTATTATTGTTGCTGATCATCAAGCTACCTGTGCAACTGGGGAAAATAAGACACAGAGTAGGTAAGGGACGTGCCCAAGATCACCCAAGGGAGTTTATGGCACAGATGGAAACAGAACGCAGATCTCCTGACTCCAACTCCTGTGCTTTAGCCACTTCCTGTACTATCTAGGTATATGGAGATATAGAAATGATAGTGATAGGCTTTGGCTTAATCACAGACAAAGCTTTAGATATAACAAACCCAGAGTTTCACGATATATTTGAGATTCTGGGTTCTTGCAAATGTTACAGAGCAGAAGCACGAAATCTCAATAGGAGCAAATCTCTTTGGGTACTATCCCAGCCTGTTTAAAGCTGAATTCTGCCCCTGGATTACAGCATGCTTGTAGTGATAGGAGAAGGGAATGAAGCAATGCTTCAGCTCCATTGAACTCAGTGGAAAGACTTTGCCTGACATCTGTGGGAGCTGGACTGAGCTTCTAATGTGGGATCAGGTGTGAAGGCTGCTTTACCCTTATGTTCTACACAGCAGAAAAAAAGCTGTGATACCCCACAGCAGAAAAACCGGTAAAGGGGAATTAAGCATCTCAGCATTATGAACAAGAGAAGTATGTTCTTTTTACCTTGTGTTTGAAAGGCCATGGAAGCAGAGCATCATACTCCCCTTTCATGACAACAAAGAAGAGAGAAACATGTGTTCCTTTCCCTGTTCCATCGCCATTCAGATAAATCCTCAGACAGACTTTGTAGCCATATTTCGCAGTGTAGAAAGCTGAAAATTAGAACTTGTGGTTAGTCAGGCCAAAGCCTACCAACAGTCTCTGAAAAAATCTGTATTCCTAGGCTCTCACATATGCAAAAGGATTAAAATGCAACAGGTGCTCTGAGACCAGGGTGATGAGCATGGCAGATTAAATAGAATACCCTGTGGACTTCCAGCTGCAAGCACTGAAGATCCAGTGGGGGAAACCCTTTTAATGACTCATAGGTTGGTGAAGCTGATCTGTAATTACTCACAAGAGCATGTTTTATCTAATCACTTCATTTCCCGGGGAGAATGATTGCAGTAGACACTCAAGGCATTCTCAGAGTGACATCAAATGACTTTACTTGGGATGAGACAATGCAGATCCAGCAGATGTCACTGTAACTAGCAGCAGTTAGAGGGCAAATAAACTGAAATGAAAGCCATGTACAACAAACAGTGCAGCAACACAAAAACTTGTTGGCAATATCAGGCTTTACAGCGTATATTTCACAACCACTTCTTAGATACTTTATTTGAGGACATCAGATCCAGCACTGTCCATATTATTTTTACCCTTTTATTTTCTGAACTAAATACTTCTAGGCCAAGTTTTTCAGCTGGGCTAGAGTGTGGCTTCCCTTTTTACAGGTCCAAATGGGGCCCACAAAATTCCATCGATATTTCTTTTGCCAGCCCAAATATCAGCATTTGTATCATTAAGTAACTGACTTGTGGCTGTAATTCAAACTGTTTCCAGCCCCACTGCTATTATTTGTGCCCGCGGTGTAAGAACAATTTTTTGCAGTGGGATTTAAAAAACAAATAAATCCCATTTCTACATATGCATTGCTATGGCTAACAGCGTGCAGAAGCAGTTGTAGGTACACTAGAGAAGGTCAGCATACAGGCGTTTTAGAATTCAGCTACGGTCAGACCAGTGACACTGGGCTGAAGTAGCCTCTGAAGAATGGCTGGACATCCGCACAGCCATCCATGCTGCGCATATCCCAGCATCAAACATGGCTGCTTGGGCTAGGCACTTGGCACTGTATTTTGGCCTTTGGGCACCCTTCCCTTACAATCCTGAGATAGAGAGGGTCAAACTATAACTACAGAGCAGAAGTTGCCTTGTATTATGAACAGACAGAACAAGTGTGTCCTTTTATAAATAGTATCTTAGATCTGGGCACTATTTTAAAGAATCACTGGTCAAAAGAGCAGATAGGAGCATCACTCTTGAGACACTGCTGGGTTTTCAAGAGCTGGATTTTACTAGTGTGTGTATACTTGATGTTTTTTACCTGGGGAAAACAAACTGACTACTCTTCCAGTCACAGAGTCATGGTACTTTCTGTTGACATCTGTAATTTTCCATAAAAAGACTCCATCGTAGGACGCTTGTTCGAAAGACTGGAGACGCTTATGGAGTTTGCTCAGGCCTGCATCTTTCTGTGTCAGACATCGGTGCAGCTCTGTAATCTGAAAAAAACAATTCCTGTTCAAACCCACTCTGTTGTCTCTACAGGACCTTCTGCTACAGAGGCAGTTCAATAATGCAAGGACTCTCACCTGTGCCCTCACACTATGGAGAGTTGCGTGTGTGCGCGCGCTTTTAAAAACACCTTGATAAGTAATTTTTAAAATGCACAATGTTGGTTTAAGAGGATCGTACTGTATCTGATTCAAGGTGCCTTGCTCTTTTATGACCTGAATCCAAGAAATGTTGAGCACCCATAATTCTCCATACCTTTTAGGTGCCTAAACATGGGTTTAGAGGTCTACTTCAGAAACCAAGGTTTGAAAACTTTACCAAAGCTATAGATGGAGTTTTGGAGACGGGATTCGAACTCAAGAGTTCCTGGCTCCCACTCCTGTGTTTGGACCATGCCTACCCACCCTCCATGATTTTTGTGCATATGTACTAACTACACACACTGTACACAGACACATGGTCATAATAAACGTTTACCTTCAATTCCAGGCTTTGTATTACATCTTGATCAAGTCCACTCTTCCTCCGAAAGGCTGCGATCTCCAGGTTAGAGGTCTCCACCTCCTTGTTGAGCACCGCCACAATATTCTCAAACACGTGCAACTTGTTTTCCAGCTCAGAAATCACTTTCTCCCTTACCAGCCGTTGCAGAATTGACTCTTCCTCACAAACCGATGAGCTAGGAAAACAGTCCACTTCCAGATCTCCACTGACTTCCAGGGCCCCTTGGAGCTGGAGATCGGAGACTTTTCTTTCCAAACCCTTCACTTTAGACTCTGCTGTGGCTAAGTGTGGGATGATGCCATTTGCAGCTCCACCCGCAGGGCACAAACTGGCCCTAAGTTGCTTTATATGCTGCAGCAGCATCATTAAGTGGGTCCCCACTGCAGTCTTTTCATGCTCTTTTGTCTTCTCTTTGCTGCCCTATTGGGAGGAGAAGACGCTGTCATTGAACTAAAGTAACTGATTTAGGGCCAAATCCTCATTTAGCCTTTATTCAGGCAAAACTCCCATCAACTTCATGGGAGTTAAGGTGACCAGATGTCCCGATTTTATAGGGACAGTCCCGATTTTTGGGTCTTTTTCTTATATAGGCTCCTATTACCCCCCCCCCCACCCCCATCCCCATTTTTCACACTTGCTGTCTGGTCACCCTAATGGGAGATAAACCTAAGTAAGGCCTTCAGGATACGGGCCTGACTCCATAGCACCAGGCTGCCTAGCTCCTGGGCGGTTGTGTGTGTATGACATGTACATATGCTACATTAACAAGAAAACAGTTGTTCAACCACTTAACAAGGTGCCATGCAAATAAACAGCTAGATTCTCAGGTCGATCAATATTTAACACACGCACTGCACACAAAATATATGAGACGTCTCTATTTACAAGGCAGTAAGAGCACACTAAAATCCAAAGCAGATTTTAGAAACCAGTTAATGCTGTGGGGGATACAGTTACCTTGCAGAGACTGTTTGATACATGACAGAGTATCAAACCTGATATGGCTGTAGAATTATAATTACAGAACCGTCCCATTTAATCTGAGTGGAAGATACACTGCAGGGGAAAAAGTGTCCCCAGCTGAATTTCACTCCTATGAATTGTGACAGTCAAAAGCCAGTTCCACACCCTTCCCTCCTTTTTTGCCAGGAGACGTTAAGTTTTATCCCTTTACCAAAAAAACAAAACAAAACAAAAACAACCAAATGAAGCCATCCTTGGTTGAGTGCCTTGGCTGGTTCATGCCAGCAGCTGGAGTGTAGAGACTGTACATTACTGGAGACCTTCCAGAATAGGAGCAGGCAGCATTTTACTCACCCTAAACGAACAGCCGATCTCAGAAAACCGACAACCGTTTTTGCTGTTCAATGGCGTTGAATGGTTCTGTTAAAAACAGCCACAAAATAGTAAGTACCAATTTCAAGGGTTTAATTATTTACTACAATCCACTAGGCCAGATCCTCAGTTGGTGTAAATCAGGGTAGTTCCACTGAACCTCACTGAAGGTCTGGCCCCACCCTGTATAGCAACACCAAAGGCAATTCATTTAGATACTGCCGGACAAATCACCAAGTCCTGAACTGATGACCAAGTGATTTTGTCATGCACTGCCATGTGTGAGGCCTGGGGTCCATCTCTAGTCACCAGTGTCCTGAAATTTGAGCAGGTGGGATTGCAACCACAGCCAAAGTCATATCTAGCCCAGGCTGACAGTAATTCCATTCTGTTGTGGATGCCTGAACAATGGCCTGCCCTGCAAGCTTCTTAAGCAATGATGATTTTACATATCACTATGAAGGGCCACTTTCTACAGCACTCAAACCTGGGAAATCCACTAACACATGGGGCAAGAGGGATGATGGTGGATTGCCCCCAAGACAGACTTGCGTGCAACCAAGTGCCTATTCAAGCCCTACGTGCTGTACACACACTAAAAACAAAACAAGGATAAATGTCCTTAATACAAATACAAAGACTCCCACCCAAAAGTCTCAGTATACCACAGACCCTAAAATAATACAATATAATAAAACCACAATCATCAGCAGGTGACAACTCCTGTATAACTAACACACACACACACCATATTAAAGAAGCCCACCATAAAGAATAAGACCTCACGCCCAGTAACTCAAAATCCTTCACTTCGCTGTTCCCAGAGAAGTATGGAGGAGGAGAGTGCCTTGCAACACACTCTAAAGGGTGACCCATTCGCTATCACACCAAGGGGACTGAGATTAGAATCCAGCCCTCTCTCTCTGCACGCAAAGGTACATGTCTTTTTAAGAAGTTATTTAGTGTCGTCTGTGTTGGAACAGCCCTTGTATTGCTCACCAGGTTTCCCCTGAGTGTTTGAAAAGGAAGTAAACAAACAAACAAAACTTCCAAGATTTTAGGAGAAATCCTAAATAAGGGGGTGGCGGGGAGGAATCAGTACAACTGATCTTAGGATGTGGAAAACTCCCAGCTACTGTTGCCACATGGAGATGCCATGAAGTTGCCTGAGTCAGCCAGATGAAGAGCTGGCACTTCAAGGAACAGAACAAAAACAATACATTGCCCTTTCACATTTTACCTACCTTTTCCTTTGATGGTCCTTCTGTGTGTATCCGTTTTTGTTCCTTCGATGAGTTACCTTCACACATATGCTTCTGTCATTAAAGTAAGAGGACAAAGTGTTGGGTACAATGCTAAAATCATGATGCTTCCTTACCTAGGTCTCTATGAAATACAATCTCTTTCTGTACTACGTAATATTATCCCCATTTTACAGAAAAGTGAGCTCTGGTGAAGTTACTTGCTGAGAAGCCTCCGGTCAACTGAATCAGGTCTGAGCTAGCAAATAAGAGTTGCACATTCAAACCCTGTTTCTGGAACAGATTTACTAGGAGGCCTCAGGCAAGTCACTTAACCCTGCAAAGCCAAATTCAGCAGCAGTTTGTCAGCAGTAACTTAGATTCCCTTGCACTCATGTAGTCTTTCCTAGACCCACCAATGCCCACACATCTGAAGCATAAGGGAGTCTCAGGAAGTGTAATTTACAAGCCAAAGAGCTGGGGGGAAAAGCATAAATTAAAATAGTATTGACCCCTATTCACTTTCACATGGTTTGAGTGGGTTAAGTAAGTCTTAAGGAGACTAAACCTTTCTCCAAAGATCAGGGAAGTCCACTGACCTTAAGAATATGCTTTCACTGCAGAATTAACCTGGGCTCTTATTTGGGTGTTGCATCTAAGCCACCCTCCCATCCACACACAAAAAACACTGGCTCGAGTTTAGTGGTACATTCAGCCTGAGCTAGCTGGCCCATCCTAGGGTAGGCTGAAGGCCGGGTGAGGCTCTCATTTAGACTGGTAACCTGCCCACCCACTTTCAGAGAGGATGCAGGCTGAACCACTTAAGTGCTGATAGTCCTCCAGTGCTTGCCCACAGTTCTCCTGGGGTGCCCAGATGGACAGAAAAGTTCTTCCACAGTTCACTGGAAAAGAATCAAAGAGCAGCTCATCTTACTGCAACACAAAGAACCATGGGATATGTCCCCCCCCCCAATATAGTTGTAATATATTTCTCTTTCCTTGTTATAGTTTAATGGTCCTCAACCCATCAATAAAGCTCACTGGTTATTTGCTATGGGGGGGTCTTTTCTGAACAAAACTTCTTTCTAAAAGACAATCAGAAGGGAGGAGAACAGCTCTAATTCCATATTATGGGAGAAAGATTTGCAAAACCTTTCTGTGTATCTCTGTAGAGTTCTCAAGCTTTTCTTTACAGGGAATAATGTTCAGAAACTTGGGACTAAAGAACTAATATTAGTTGCTGCTGTCCACTGTATGATAAACTGCAGACCTAGAGATTTCCCAAGGTAAACTGCTAAGCCAATTACTCTTCTTCCTAGCATAGTAGGTATTTTCAGTCTGGGAGCTCCAGATGTGATACCTGTTAAGTGAAAGTACAGAGTGTGATGTTTCACATGTGGGGCCCAGCACTTTCAGAAATGACTTACAGATGCTTCACACAGGCTTCCTGGAAAACTCAGTGTACGCAATGTCTGAGTCTCACCCAGTTCAAACCCTAATCATCGCATTTATATGCAGTGACATGCAGGTGAACTATGGACCAGAAAGCAAATATACATATAAACTCTCCATGCATTGGCTGCATATAGCTTGGGTTTACGTGCAGGGCTGTCTCAGATCTCATTCATTAACACACTGAAGGCAGGAGGCCAAATTTCCTGACATGATGTGCTAATGCAGAATGGGGAAAATAGTCCCCTGCTGCTGGTTCATACCATGACTATAGTTTGTGTATTTTAACATAGCGACTCTCAAGCTTTCAATTCAAACTATTCAGAGGTTTCATCTTTAATCTTTATAAATGCCTTTGCTCGCCAGTACGTTTCCTTTAGCAGTCTGGAAAGTTCGTATAGTATTGCAGTTCCAGGAACCCACAAAGTATCTTCTCTGCAAAGTGTCCTAAGATCTCCATTTCAGCGCCGCAAAAACACATCCAGAGGTCTTTCCTCTCCCCTCGACACTTTCTGAACACTCTATATCTCAGACATTATTTATAATGTGCCTTTGTTTATTCTTTACCCTAGGCTGTTTGTTCATGCAACTTTGTCCTTCTCCTCTTTCTTTTTTGATATGGTGGAACCCAAAATCAAATGAACATAAGATTGACATATAAAAGCTGCCATTAACACAAGTCTGAAACATGCTTAATCAGGATGCTAAGAATTATACGGAGGAGAAAGTCGTGTATCTGATAGACTGCCCAGAGTATTCTATTTGCTCCTAGAGTATTCTGGGTAAATGCAGTTTGAGCAAATAAACAGAGCTAGCATACCACATAGCCTCAGATTTAGCTAATCAGATCATATAATCCATGAAATTACAGTTTTATAAGCACTAAACAACAGGCTTTCAAAAAGCAAATGGGCCTGGTTCACGACATGGTACAGCAAACATGATTTCCCATAGGACTGGTCTGTAGCCAGATGACAAATACTGTCTCCATCATTCCAGTAACAGATAGAGGTGATGGAAATAGGAAGGGATTCGCTACTGTAGATCAGATCATGGATCTATTCTGTCCAGTCTTCTCACCTCATATTCAGGACAATGCCTTATGTTTCAAGGGCAGATAAAAAACACCCATAATGCATTAGGACAATTACACATTGTTGTGAGCAGGGTTGGCAGAACACAAATCTCCCCACAACTCTCCCCTCTACACATGGCAAGCGGCTCCCAACCTCAAGCAGGGGCTCTGAAGCAGCGGAGAAGCAGAGCATCCCTTTCTCTCCCCCCACTCCTTTTAATCTTTTAAAGCAGGATTCATGGAGTGTTGAACTGGTGACTGCTCTGGAGACTGGGGCACGCTATTCACAGAACAAGCAAAGCACAGGTGGTGGCTGAACCAGTGTCCACACCCTGACCTGCCTATGTACCAGCTCCCTGGCCCTGGTGGGACCACCTCTCTCAAGCTGAGAAGGCATTCCAGTCTCCATGGCTCATTCATTTCTTGAGTTCTTTGCTGAAACTGACACAGAGGTTGTCATTTGGGAAGGCATTTTTTGTGCTAGGGTTTAAGGGCATTAAACTCACTTCATATAGGCCACCAAGGAGTCAGCAAATGGTAGAAACGTTTGGTTGCTACTGACCTGCATTAGACTAGGCAGAGGAGCTCCTATTTTATATTCCCTGTTGTCAATTAGGGTAAAAAATGGATTCCAGCTGCCCTGAAATTGTTTTCAGTGGAAAATACTCCGGGTTATAAAAATAAAAGAGATGCAAACAGCTTCTTCTCATAGATTACATATTTGCAAAACGGAATACGGGAACTACTGATACACAGAAGGCAACATTTCAAGGCCAATCTCCTTATCAGGTTGCCAAGATTTCCTAACAAAAAACCGTATTAGATAACAGATTAAACAGGACGAGGGAAATGAAAACAATTCTTCACCACGGGAAAAAGAAACCAAGTAACCTCTGAAAGCAAACCTACGTATCACACACATCTGAAGAGAGGAGCAAGGTGAATCAAAACCGTGCTCAGACCTCTCTCTCCAGGTAACAGAATATCAGTTTGCCCACTGCACTTTCAGAAGGGTTAAAGTGGTGAGATGTTTCCACTTTCAGTTATTTGCTCTTTTTGAAATACACACTGAAATAATAGTGGTAAAAAGTGCCGGTTTGACAGCCCAACAGGCTGAGGTCAGCTATTCCCCTCCCCCCGCCATGGAACTGGTAAAAAATGAACAGCAGATGTGCAAGCTTCCTACACACTCTTTCCCAGCAAGTGTGCCTCATTCCTGCCATGGAGAGACCACTTCCATAGAAATGAGAGGGGAGCTGAGTCTCCATAACCTGTTCAGTTCTTGGCAAGACTGCAAAGGTGAGCAACTGGTGACAAATGTGACATGGAAACTTGCCCATCACTATTTTCCCCCTCACTATCCTGTTGGAGCATTTCACATTACAACTCTCCCACCATCTCTGTCGAAACGGTTGTCCTTCCAGGATGTAATTCCTAGCTTGACAATGATTCTCCTTAAACTACCTGGAGGGTCAACACTTTTCAGTCCTCCATCCCAACCTGGAAGCTGAGTGCTGCCTCTGCAGCCATAGGCTAAGAGATCACAGAGTCTAAAGCTGGAGAACTGAACTGCGTTTTGAGAACTTTCAACTCAAATCAAAGCAGTTACTGCAGCTTTAGCGATGATACAGGTGTGACATTTCTTATATATGCTGCTACTGCTATTGGCTTAGGAGTTTTATCATGAACTTTTACAATGAAAAAGACAATGATAAGATGTGTACCAGCTAAGCTATCTCGGATAATTCATCTGTATATATCAGCAAATATTTTCCTATACCTTTACCTCCACCCAACTACACTGTTTCCTCCTTCAGCAACACAGTGTACTATATATCAACTAGCATATTGTCTTTAGGCCACTCCCATCAGCACAACCTACTGTATTGTGGTGCACACACAAAAAGGATGGAATCAAAGGAACTGGTATAATTTTTTAGAATTAACAAGAATGCAAGAAGTCATTACAAAACCCAACTCATCAGTTACAGGTCTGATATAAGGTTGCCCTGTAGGAAGACATTCTAAGCAGGAAGTGAGAAATGCATTTCAATTAGAGTAATAGCAACCTGCATGGAGCTGGCAAAGTAATCAAAGAAAACAAGTGATCAGTTACCATTGGGGAAGGAAAATTTTTGTTTTGTTTTGTTTTTTAACCTGGACTGACTTCAGATAGATACATCTGGTGGGGAGTGTTGAGCTTTAGTCTTCATTTTATATGTACTGTAAGGTCCTCAATTACAACAGTGATAAGCATAATGTAAACAAAATTAAATATGCCTGAACAGTCCTAAAT
Source organism: Terrapene triunguis (assembly GCF_002925995.2). Classification (NCBI taxonomy): domain Eukaryota; kingdom Metazoa; phylum Chordata; order Testudines; family Emydidae; genus Terrapene; species Terrapene triunguis. Next base: position 14,050,748 of record NW_020664589.1, read on the forward strand.
GCTACAGATAAGAGAGAGGTTTCCGGATGAATTTACAATGTATTCATTGCATTGGGCTCTGCCTGGGATCCACTGATACGGTTGATTTGAAAAGTTAGTAGATTCCAAGGCCAGAGGGGACCATTGTGATCATCGAGTGTGACCTCCTGTATAAGGCGAGCCATAGAACTTTCCCAAAATAAAGTTAAAGCTGATGGCATCTAGTATAAATATTGTCTGAATAAAATCTGCTGTATAAACTTGCCAATTTATTGGCCAATTTTGTATTAAGTTAAAAAAAATCTATATTCTAGATCTTTCTGTGGTTTCTCTGGCTGCATTTCTTGCCATCTTCACACTGAGGTGTGCTGGTTGAAAGGGGAGCTAGAACATGGCAAGAAGTGCTGCCCTCCCCCCAAATGAAATGTGCGCACACGTATTTTCTCTCTTCTCATAGCACCACATAAGGATGGTCAACTACACCCCATTGTTTTTCCAGCAAATACATCATGGAACATTACACTGCAGTTGAAAAGTTAGCAAGGTCAGAAAAATGAAACATTCTCCAGCTACATAACTTTAACGAAACATGGAGGAAATATTTAATCAGACAGCTGTGAAAGCTGTGGAGTATTCAAGATACGATCATAAAACCCTTGTTTTGTTTTAAGGCAAATAAATCTTCTTACTTGGTACTCATTACTGGATAACCTCCGTTTACATTTCTGGCACGTGGTCATGTTATTAACACATCCATTCTCCAAATGATCTGCAAGTTTCTTTCTCATCACCATTTGTCCACAACCGGTATGGCAAGGGATTAAAGCGTATTCACATAGGCTCTGATGGTCCTGAAAGTTGAAAGTTATAAACCATGATGTAACCCTGCACAGATACACGTGTGTCTACAAATGCCCTCCATTCTGCCTGCATGAATCTTTTTTTGCACCATGTGGCCTCTGTGAATGGGCAAATTCCCCACCCCATTGTCTGACACAGAGAACTGGGAGTGTGATTCCCAGCTTAAGTACTAGCTCTTATCGAGCTCGTGCACTGAAAATAGAGGTGTAGCCATGGCAGGGCCGCCCAGAGGGGGGGCAAGTGGGGCAATTTTCCCCAGGCCCTGGGCCCCACAGGGGCCCCCACGAGAGTTTTTCGGGGCCCCTGGAGCGGGGTCCTTCACTCGCTCTGGGGGCCCCGGAAAACTCTCGCGGGGCCTGGGCCCCTGGAGCTTCTTCCGTTCCGGGTCTTTGGCGGCAGTTCGGCGGCGGGGGGTCCTTCCACTCCGGGACCCGCCGCCAAAGTGCCCTGAAGACCTGCGGCGGGGGGTCCTTCCGCCCCGGGATCCGCCACCGAAGTGCTGGGTCTTCGGCGGCAATTCGGCGGCGGGGGCCCCTTGCCGCCGAAGACCCCAGGCCCCCTGAATCCTCTGGGCGGCCCTGAGCCGCGGTATCATGGGTGGCAGTGGCACAGGCTAGTCACCCCCAGTACAAACCCTACCCTGACCCCATGGGTACATACTCAGGGCAGCTAGTCCATGCCACCACTCCCCATTGCCTGTGCAACTGTGGCTACACTAGTACTGTTAATGAGCTGCCTCGATGCCAGCTCAGCTATCATGAGTGTGGCCAGCTCCAAGTGTTGACAGAGTCACAGCCAGGTTAATGTCCAAAACTCACCTCGATCCTGGGGCTTTGCTTTATTTTTTATTTAAAACAACACATACAAAGTTTAGTATGAGCTCTCTCCTGAGCTGGCTCTTTTAATGGTCTTCCTTTGCAAGACCTGCTGTCTCAGCACCAGCCTTTCTCTTTGCCTCAGAGACTCCCTGACTTTTATCTTCTCTAGTCAGAGAGCAAATGAGCAATAATGAGATCAAACTGTTCTGGCTGGCAAGATGAGCCAGCTGACTAGCCCTATCCCTTTATGCAGGGTACATGAAAGGACATCCTGTCACAGCCTCCAGTACACAACTGGGTCATGGTTCGTAACAGCATTCAAAAGAATTCTTAAATCAAGTTTATTTATCATAATTTGCACTTCTCTCAGCTCACACAATGAAAATCACTTAACTCTATTTAATTGTTGTCTATAGGGGAATATTTAATTGTTTAAAAAAATATAATGGACACACTTCTACTGGCCTGAAGTTCTGTAAAATCTTATTTTACAAAAATCTAAATTTTGAGGCCAAATGTGATCAACAGCGTCCCTTTAACACTACCCTGATTATAACATCTCACTGCAACAATCGCAATGCTCGTCCTCAGTGCATGGAGGGAAAGGGGGCAGAGTAGAAGATTCAAGTCTACAATGTAGATAGTTTGAACTACTTTCAGTACCTATAATGGAGAGTAACAATAATTTCTAAGGGGCCTTGTGCCCAAGGACTCTATAAAATCCTGTAATGCTGCTCAGCTTTAAAATAATCAGTGGTTTTGAATTTACCATCAACCTGGTTTAATTGTCTAAATCAAAAACCTTTTAGAGCCAGATCCTCCACTGATGTAAATCAGTGTAGCTGTATTGATGTCAAAGGAACTATGCTGATTTCCACCAACTGAGAATCTGACCCTAAATGTTCCATATTTATACAAAACGTTTATTGTCTAGACATTAAGGCCCTGTCCGATAAGGTACCAGTGACTCCAGAGGAAGCTAGCACATTCAACACATCCCTGGATGCGCTGAGCACCTCACGGAAATGGGCCTTACACATTATTTTTCTGATACTTCATCCAGTGTTGAAGCAGGAGTAAAACTAGTTTATTACAGTCTCTTTCACGGAGGCTCTCACACTGACCGTGTCACAAATGATTTATTTTTTTTTAAAAGCAAGATGACTGTTCCAGCAGTGAACTCAGAAATGCCAATTTTAATCACACGCCTTGTTTTCAAATCCATTTTTCTGTGTATTCATGCCGAGAGAGATCCTGGCACCTTTTGAACTCTCAGAACTATGGCACTGAGCAAAACAGGGTAGAGTTTTCTTTAAAGGAGAACAGACAAACGGAAAATATGTGCAAAATTAGCAAAGAAAGGAAAAATATGACAGCAGCATCTCTGCAGTTCCTCATATACAGAGACCGACTGCACACTGCATTCTGCTTCTAAACTGGGTGCAAAGAGGTCCTTAGCTACAGCTCCATTTGACTATGAAGGCCTCTTTTGTCCTCAAGATTATACAGAGAGGGTCAAGGCCCTTCAGTGCTATTTACATATAGGCTTGAATTTTCTTTTTTGATTGTTGTACACGTAGCAGATTCTGAAACACTGTCTATTTCACCTTTATCATTTCACATCAATATTCAAAGAATGACTGTAACCTACTAAATAAACAGAAGTCAGACAGCTATGTTTTTCTTTCTAAGTCTGTTTTCTGTTTCCCTTGTTGTGTCAATATCTCCATGAGCGCTGCCTCCCAAACATTACCCTGGGAGATTTGTTTTTCTTACAAAAACATAGGAAGTACATTGCTCCTAATAATA